>NW_025110074.1:27167-41577 GCF_011392965.1 Frieseomelitta varia
AATATAATAATTATGTACTTATATATTATTAATATAATATATATAAAATATAATATAATTTATTATATTTATATTCTGTATTATATATATTAAAATTATAATATTTTTAATATATATAATATATGATATAATTTATTATATTTGTATTCTGTATTATATATAATAAAATTATAATAATATTTATAACATATATAACATATATAATATTTATAACATATATAATAATATTTATAACATATATAACATTTACTATAATTTATTATATTTATATTCTATATAATAAAATATAATATTTATATGTTATTAATAGAATATATATATATAATATATAATATAATTTATTATATTTATGTTCTGATATATAATAAAATTATTACATTTATAATATATATAATATTGTATCTTATATTACTATTATTTATTATTTATTATCATATAATACATAACACAATTATACATAGCGATATTTAATATAGTTATTAACGTAACTGTGAAACATAACACAGAAACATAAATAGAATTACATTTACTTCCATCTCACCTCAGATGGAATTATATTTAGTCGTTCAAAGTATCTCAATCGTTATCAAAAGTCGTGTCGAACATCGGCCCACGGTTCTTGCAACACGAATTTATGACCGTGGCGCAAAAATTTCCAGCAGTCGAGACAAAAGTCGATTACACCGCAGCGACCGGCGTGCCGATCGAAAAATTAACAACGACTGAAAATTCAGTCACGGAGCCGAACGGAGAAACCGAGGGAACAGCTCGGTGCACTCTCGAGAAATTATAGATGACCGGGACAGATAACTGGCCACGTTTAATTGCATTTTTCCGGCGATCTGTCCGCTCAGAACCGGTGAAACGTACAAAGGCGATTGCTTTTACACGAACAACCGGGGAGAGGTCGCGCGGCCCCGGCACGAATCGCGATTTAATCCGCGGTGTGCTCGTGAGCACCACGCCCGGTCGGCGGCACACGTCAGCCCTGACCTTTCCCGTAGCAGACACGGAATGATCCGCGTGATAGCCGATCGATCGTGGCTCGTGCTCGTGATCCAACGTGTCAGTTCGTTAGCGATCAACTCTGATCTTCGTAATCGGGCAATAGTCATTTCTGTAACCAACAATCGTAGTATTCGTAATCGTCAATCAATTTTGGTCTCGTTTTTTTTTTTGTCTTTTTTTTCTTTTGGTGTTAATTTATATAATGTAATACAATGTAATTTACGATGCAATGCAATACGGTATAATACAATTTACAATACATTGCAATGCAATGCAATACGGTATAATACAATTTACAATAAAATTTATCTAATACAATACACATTATATTATATAAATACAATTTATAATACTATACAATACACTATAATACAATTTACAATACAATTTATATAACATAATACAATACACATTATATTACATAAATGCAACTTGCAATATAATACAATTTACAATACAATATAATACAGTATACATTATAAGTACAATATAATACAATATACATTATATAATAATATTTTATTATATACTAATGTAATATAATATAATATTATATAATATTTTATTATAAACTTATATAAATAAAAAAAAATACTGTATAATAATATTTTATTATACAAAATTTATATAATGTGATACTACTAATATTTTATTATATACTAATATATATATATATTATATTATATAATAATATAATATTATATAATATTTTATTATACACTTATATAAATAAAAGAAATAATACTATATAATAATATATATTATATAATTATTTATGTAATACAATACACATTATATTATAAATGCAACTTATAATATAATACAATTTATAATACACTATAATACAATTTACAATACAATTTATATAATATAATACAATATACATTATATTATATAAATAAAATTTATATAGTATAATACTATTATATAATAATATTTTATTATATACTAATATATATATTATATTATATAATAATATAATATAATATAATATTATTACATAATATTTTATTATAAACTTATATAAATAAAAAAAAATTATACTATATAATAATATTTTATTATATGAAATTTATATAATATAATACAATTTACAATACAATTTATATAATAGACTACAATATAGATACATTGTATTGTATTATTTATATGTTACAGTACAATATACAATATACATATATATAAATACAATATCGATGTAGTGTATATTTCTAACGCAATGATGTAATGTGTATTTTATAATCTTCTCGAACAAAAGAAAGAAAAATGAGATAATTTGAAAGAAACAAACCATGCCATTCGAAGCGCCATCTGGAGCTCTGCCCTTCCCTCCACCACCCACTTCCATCCATTTCTCGCTGCGACGACTTCGTCACACTCGAGGAAAGTCGACAGGGCCACCGTGTCGTTCCGATGGGAATCCAGTGGAGAACAATTCCCACAAAAGTGGCACCGCCGCAGTCACCAGTCCGTTTACTCTTCTCCACCCCTGTTTGCACACGGGCATTACGCACGCTGCGCGTCGAAAACGAAGCACGTGTCGGGTGCACGCGACGCCGAGCGTTTCGCCCTTTTGCAGGGCCATTGACACGCGTTGTTAACGCCGCTGGTTTCCCACGGTGTTCCCAGGTTCCTCCTTGTGGAGTTATCGCGAAATGATACGCCTATGCTTCATATTGGGAGGGGGTTGCTCGTCGATCGTGATCCTCCTTTTTTTTTCGGTGTGCCACGCACGTCGAGAGTTGTTTGTCCTAAAATTGCAATATCCTCTCAGTTTTAAATATATATGAGTATAATTCGGGCAAAACAAATAATAAATTTAGTACTTTTCAATAATTTCTACCCAGTGATATCATATCGACGAGCTCAAAAGAAAAAGAAAGCGACAAATTGTTGTATACGGTTCGGTCACTCGTTATGGTCCGCAATCAGTGATTAACCTCTGGCGCTCGAGTGACGTGCCACGCACGTCGAGAAAATTTGGCCTAAAATTGCAATATTCTCTCAGTTTTAAGTACATTTAAGTATAATCCAGGCAAAACAAATAATAAATTTAGTACTTTTCAATAATTTCTATCCAGTGATATACCGATGAATTCAAAATGAAGACGAACAAGTTACCCGCGCAAGAGGTTTAGGTTAGGTTTTTACGTCGAGAATTTTTTGTCCCGAAATTGCAATATTCTCTCAGTTTTAAGTATATTTAAGTATAATCCAGGCAAAACAAATAATAATTCTATTACTTCTCGATAATTTCTATCCAGTGATATCATATCGACGAGTTCAAAAAGAAAGCGACAAATTATTGTATACGGTTCGGTCACTCGTTATGGTCCGCAATTGGTAATCAGTTGCCAGCGCAAGTGGTTAAATGGGCATTTGCAAATGTGGCAAGTCTGGAATGACAGTCCGATTACTTTTTGATATTCACGGATTTTTATCGTTTTCTGGGAACGTAGAATACAGCGCAAAAGAAATTTTAAGCACAAATTTTTTTTTTTGCATTGTATTTTTATCTCCCAATTATTATATTTGCATGACGTCAAATTCCCTTAATCGACCAAGTTGACTGTTAAATTGAAATTCATTATTTACCAGATACTGAACATTATCTCAGAAATTTATTCACATATTTGCATATTAACACTGAAAACAAATGACCCAATATAATAATAAAATTGTACAGAGGGTGATTACTTGCGGTACCGGACGATTTCGTTCGACGTGAAATTTCGCTTGTTACTAAGTCAATTATTTCCCGCTGGCAAACGACACAAGAAAAATGGCCGCGTGCAGAGGGAACGAATTTCAAACGAGAAGGCAAATACGATTTTATGGAAATTACGTATACGTGCCTCAATCTGTTAGCCAAGTAATTTCAATTAAATATATTACTCGCGTAAAGTGGAATCTCTGGAGCGAGCATACGAGCAGATTCAAGATACACAGACGGTGTTCTTTAACCAACGAGTCGAGAGAGAAAGAAAGAGAGAGAGAGAGAGAGTTAATAAAAGTGGAATTTAATTCTGATAATAAATGCCGCAAATTAGTATGAGAGTCTAAAGCTGTCCGCGACTTCGAGTGTTACAGCCACTTAGGCGCGTATTATCGTAGTCGGCCCAGTTACACTTCATTCAACCTGTTCCTGATCGTACGTTCTTCTATCAACTATCGACTCGTATCGCGTAATTGGACAATTCACTTCAAATGTGGTATTAATTCTCCTGTAGGATTGCGATACAGTGTGACTCAAACAAACGTTGACGTACTTAATTTGTTTTTTGGCAATATTCTCATGACAATAAATATACTGTATACGTACTATATTTTTTGTGAAAGTATAAATGATATTGTGAACGTAGAATCTGAGTGAAGATATAGTATATTTGGGGAAGGAAGTGATACATGGTAAAATCTGTTTCTACAGTACATTTATAAAAGTTTATAGTATAGTTATACATATACTACAGTATATTAGGTATAAAGGAATTAGGTATAAAGATATTAGCTATAAAAGGTATTAGGTATGAACGTATTAGGTATAAAGGTATTACGTATAAAGGTATTAGGTACAAAGGTATTAGGTATAACCTGTATTAGGTGTAAACTGTATTAGGTACAAAAGTATTATGTATAAAGGTATTAGTTACAAAGGAATTAGGTATAAACTGTATTAGGTACAAAGGTATTACGTACAAAGATATTAGGTATAAAGTATTAGGTATAACCTGTATTAGATATAAACTGTATTAGGTAAAAACTGCATTAGGTATAAACTGTAGTAGGTACAAAGGTATTACTTATAAAGGTATTAGGTATAAACTGTATTAGGTACAAAGGTACTAGGTATAAACTGCATTAGGCACAAAAGTATTAGGTATAAACTGTATTAGGCACAAAGGTATTAGGTATAAACTGTATTAGGTCTAAAGATATTAAGTACAGAGGAATTAGGTACAAAGGTATTACGTATAAAAGTATTAGGTACAAAGGTATTGGGTATAAACTGTGTTAGGTATAAACTGTGTTAGATATAAACTGTATTAGGTATAATCTGTATTAGGTATAATCTGTATTAGGTATAAACTGTGTTAGATATAAACTGTATTAGGTATAATCTGTATTAGATATAAACTGTATTAGGTATAAAGGTATTAAGTACAAAGGTATTAGGTACAAAGATATTAGATATAAAGGTATACACGCTGCGAGGAAGTGCACAAAGCCCGCGACCACGATAAAACGCACCTGCTCTAAAAAGAGTCGTACGGCTGCCCGCAAGAATTTTTGCCACCATTCACCAACGTCGTTCCGTTTATTCACGCACGATCGGGCCCAATGGTGTCCACAGGGAAACGTGAAGTGATTGGTATTACAATCTCGAGCAAATCGCAACTATGTGTATTGTGTTTATAATTCAGTTACTTTGCGATCGTTTCTCTATAATCAATTACTAACCACGATCATTGATCAATCACACATTGTTAGAGTAAATCAGTAATCCTGATTTATTTATTTATAACCATGTAACCTGTAACTTTTATCCTTTTGTAACTTGTGATAGTGGGTCGGTAATTTTCAAAATCGTGAGCTCTTTGAGTCAGAGGTGGTCAAACTTTCCCACCATGCCAATTTTTGCTCCAATCAGCTTCAGATGCATGATAAATTATTTGAACCAACAAAAATGTGTTTATAAATAGTGAACGTGTAAGAAGGACATTGGAAGAGGACAGGATAACTTAATTTAATAAATAATGAATAATAATGATAGTTTGTAAATAATTAATAATAATAAATAATTCGCCTAATAAATAATAAATGATAATAAATAGTAGTCTGTAAATAATAAATAATAATAAATAATAATAATGTACATTAACAGTAATATATATGTTATAATATATGTAGTAATATTATATATATTATATATAGTAATATTATTACATATATAATATAATATATGTAATATTATATATATTATATTATATATAGTAATATTATTATATTATATTATAAATAGTAATATTATTACATATATATAATATAATATATGTAGTAATATTATACATATTATATTATATATAGTAATATTGTTATATTATAAATAGTAATATTATTATATTATATTATATATTATAGCAATATTATTACATATGTAGTAATATATGTAGTAATATATATAGTAATATTATTACATATTATATATATAGTATAACAATATTACTACTACTAGTGTATATATATATAAATAATATTGTTATACTATATATATATATATACTATATTAGTATAGTATATTATATCACTATACTATATATATTACTATATTACTATATATATATTACTATATTACTATATATATTACTATATATATTACTATATATATTATAATGCAATAGTGATAATAATACATTTTAATCATTATTACAGTACACACGTTATTGTTAATACAGACAGAAATAAGTCGATGCAATCGTAATCAAAAGTGTGACTTTTTTTTAACAATCACTGATCATTCAATCAACCGTCAACCTTCGATTACAACGATTTTTGATCGTTTTCCCTCATTCCTTTTTTTTTTTCTTTTCTCTTTTTGATCAGCGATTACTGATCATTTGGCAATCGCAAGTTAATCATTATCCTGACTTCACGTTAATCATTAATCGGACCACGCTTTTGCCCAACTCTGATATCGCGTGAGAGGCCCAGGTGAGAAACGTTAATGCGGTCAAGTTTGCGCGCCGTTTACGCGGGGGCAGCCTGCCGCGGTCGTTTTACACGGCAATTAACGAGTCGGGCACACCCACGACTCATTAAGCTTCCGGCCGTGTGTTTCGATGCCAATTTGCCGGCTCGTTGCTTTCGCGCACGCACGTTTGCCAGTGGGCGGACTGCGTTTATTTTCAAGGGCTCGTTCCGACTCATCGTCCTGTCTCTCCCAGCCGATCGTTCTCGTTTCTCTCCTCCTTTCATTTTTTTTTTTTTTTTTTTTCGAAGCTTTCGCGAAAATCAGGGGAATCTAAAAACTTTGACATTTCTCTTTTGAAGTGTAATATTTTTCTGAACTAACTGCCTGCAAATACGATGCTCAAAAATGTTTTAAAAAAGGCAGATACAAGCGCTATCAGATCGAAGTCGAATTATTTTTTTTCTTTTCAACTACAATGGAATAGTATAGCTGCTCATTGATACTGTTAGAATTTCGAAAAATAATATCGTGCCACGATGTACATAAATCTGTATTGGGTTTTGAAGGCTCGTTTCGAGCTCTACTGTTTGTTGCTTCGCCAGAAACAAAAGTGATCTGCTGTTTTTTCGAATGAAACGTGATTCTGTGTCTTCGAATTTCCCACAAACGCACGGACATCTTTGCCCTCTCGTTTCGTCCCGAATTTCATAGCTGCGCGACGGAACATCACTCAACAAACCAGGTCGCCTACGCGCGCGCATTCCATCACGTATGACTCGCCTACTTCGCGAAACGTTCTAATCACTCCGGGAGACTCTGCTTCGTCTCGTCGGACCCTGTCTCACCGTGAAACTTCGCGACGATTTTCAATGAATTCTCCTAGAAGATCTAGGATATTTAGCGTTGCAAAAGTGAGAATTACTATAAGTTTACTATGAGCCTGATTACCTTTAGATTTGGTTATTTTGTAGAAAAGAAAGGAAAAGATATTCTTAAAAAGCGTAGAGAATATAATATTATAAATGTAGTAATTTTAAGTGATATTAAATTTTCCTTTAATTAGTTTATAAATTGCGTATAATTTATAATAAATTGTATAAAAATACTTGTATAGTAAAGTCTATATTATAATTATTGTAATTTTAAATATTATTGAAGAATATTATAATAATCTAATAATATAATGCTAATAATAATATAATAATAATAATATTATTGTTAGAATAATATTATAATAATAATATTATTGTTAGAATAATATTATAATAATAATATAATTTTTGAATTTTATTGTATTATGAACTAGTTTAAATGACGTATAATTTATAATAAATTATATAAAAATACTTGTATAGTATAGTCTATATTATAATTATTGTAATTTTAAATATTATTGAATAATATAATAATCTAATAATATAATGCTAATAATAATATTATATAATATAATATTATTGTTAGAATAATATTATAATAATAATATAATTTTTAAATTTTATTGTATTATGAACTAGTTTAAATGACATATAATTTATAATAAATTATATAATAATACTTGTACAATAAAGCCTACATTATAATTACTGTAATTTTAATTATTATTGAATAATATTATAATAACATAATAATATAATGCTAATAATAATATATTATATAATATAATATTATTGTTAGAATAATATTATAATAATAATATAATTTCTGAATTTTATTCTATTATGAACTAGTTTAAATTCCGTATAATTTATAATAAATTATATAATAATATTTGTACAGTAAAGTCTATATTATAATTACTGTAATTTTAAATATTATTGAATAACATTGTAACAACATAATAATATAATGCTAATAATAATATTATATAATATAATATTATTGTTAGAATAATATAATAATAATAATATAATTTTTGAATTTTATTGTGAACTAGTTTATATATAATTTTTGAATTTTATTATGAACTAGTTTAAATTCCGTATAATTTATAATAAATCATACAATAAATTATCCGCCACTTAAATTATACATAAAGAGAATTATATAATTTAAATTTATAACACATAATTTGCTACATTTACTAATTTCATCGTACGCATTATAACTGCAAGATGTTACTACGAATTTTGCACGCGTAAGTCGGTCTAACCCTCCCAAAAAAATAAAAATCTCGAGAAAAATAAAAATTCCGTCTTCGCCGAATTCCACGTTTGCATTTCATTCTTCTCTGTTGTTGTTGTTCATTTTTTTTTTTTTTTTTTACACACGTGAGTGATAATAATTACTCCGAGACAGCGTCTACCAGATGTGACGATCAATTTGGAAGAAACGAGCGAGCGTTAACAAACCGGCCGCGCGTACCTGTAAAAACATCGCGCGCACTTTCTACCTGCAATCTGCATATATATTAGACAGACAGTTGGGCAGAGGAGAGGGCTGAAGGAAATGAAGGTGCGAAGACTCGTTCGTTTTTGTCCGGGGGCGGGGATCGAATTGGCGCGGCTTCCTCCGCACGTCGGCTTCCTCAGAGGTCGAATTAATGGGCCGTCGATTCCTCGAGGAAATCGCGTCGGCAGATACGGGAGAGATCCCTCTCCTCGAATTCGAACAATCTTTACTCTCCGACTCTTTTTTTTCTTTTTCTCTCTGCTTTTCTGATCGATCGTTCGTAAGATTGATCGCTTCATTCTCTGTCGTGATTCGCCACAACTTTGCCGGAGCTGATTGACGATTGACGAATGGCGTCAGGATTATTCATAGAATAGAAACTTAATTATAATATCTAATTTCGTCTCACGAAAACCTCGTTAATCGATGAAATCTTGGCAATTAAATTTTCAGGGACGAAAGTCGCACGTTGTCGCAGAGAAAGAGAGAGGTAGATACGATCGTGTCGCGTCGTTTCTGTTGTTGGTTGGCCGTGGTACGCCATTAAGCTTGGAATTCAGGTGTATTAACGATGCCGGGCGCTCTCGCGCGGCAGGTACGTATCGAGCGAGCGTGGCCACCCGGTAGCGCTAATGGCGCGCCGCAACGAGAACCGTTCGTTAGAGAGATTTTATTTCGCCTATCCGTGCCCTCACGGTACTATGGCCGTTTATGCTCTCCTCGCCGCGCGATCGCCATCTGGGAAACGGCAGTTCGCGATTGCGTTTCGATGTCAGCCACTCTACGACCTGAGATAAGATGCGTCTTGATTTTTCCTTCGCCCTTTTCTCTCTCTCTATCGAACGGTGCCACCCTTTATTTGCAACTGTACTGCGGCCGACCTTATCGGTAATAACAGTCGGCAATTATGCAGTAAAATACACTCGAGGCGAGGCTTGTTTAATCATCAAACATGGCGGACCCCTTTGGCTGAAACGTTTTTACCGACCGAGTCGTTTGGAAAAAAACTGGAAACTGAAATATCTTCGAAGCGATTATACCTGGCGACGTTTTGGACGAACGTTGAGTGATTTCGAGGGTGATTTTAATTGGTGTAATTGTCAATTTCTTGGACACTTTTACGGCGAGCATATATCACATATATATATATATATAGTCGACTTTGGTTGGTTAAAACAATTATTGATATTAAAGTATTAACATAAATAAACGACTGAGAATGTTTATTAACGTCAGAACAGCTGTATGTGAAATAAATATTTATTTCGTTGTTACGTAACGTAAGTTATAAAATATCCTCAAGGTGACGGCATTGACATTTAAAATTTTACAATTTCATTCATAAAGTATGTTTCATTTGTTATTTCATATTTTATATATTATTTATTAATAATATATATTTTATGTATTATATATTATTTTATATATTATGTACTATTTATCACAATGTAGTGATAAAATTCGATAAAATACATTGACGTAGATCAAGTTATTTTTAAAAAAAAGAAAAAGAAAAGAAAATTCTAACCGGTCCAAATTTGATAAATTATTGAGGGGGAAAACGAGTTGGAATCATAACCTTACTCCCCGGCTAACGTTAATTACAATCGACCCGATTTCGCCTGTTCCCTCGGCAGGGAACTTTTGAAAGAAGCGGGGACATTAAATCCCGGCTCTGTTTCAGGTGGTTCTGCCACTTCGACGACGATAATTACGTGAACGTGCCACGCCTGCTGAAGCTTCTGGACAACTATAATCCACGGGAGGACTGGTATCTGGGCAGGCCCTCGATACCCGCACCCTTGGAGATCATCAGGCAGGGCCCGGAACCCTCCAAGCGACCGGTGAGTTTTTAATTCGACGAACAGAGAGAAATCGAGAGAGAGAGAGAGAGAGAGAGAGAGAGAGAGAGAGAGAGAGAGAGAGAGGGAGAGACTTCGAAATGAAACCAGTTTCCACCGGTGGCGTCTTGTTTTTGCGATTTCGTGAAAGACGACGATCTCTGTTACAGTTCGAATCGATGGAAATCGATCGTCCGCGTTTCTTATTCACTCGACATTAACCTCTTACGCTGGAATGACGTGCCACGCATGTCGAGAATTTTTTGTCCGAAATTGCAACATTTTCTCAGTTTCAAGTATATTTAAGTATAACCCAGACAAAACAAATAATAAATTTATTATTTTTCAATAATTTTTATCCAGTGACATCGTATTGACGAATTTAAAAGAAAAAGAAAGCGACAAATTGTTGTGTACGGTTCAGTCACTCGTTATGGTCCGCAATCAGTGGTTAAATTCTTGCGCTGGAATGACGTGTCATACACATCTAGAATTTTTTGTCCCAAACTTGTAACATTTTCTCAGTTTTAAGTATATTTAAGTATAATCCGGGCAAAAGAAATAATAAATTTAATACTTTTCAATGATTTCTATCCAGTGACATCATATCGACGAGTTCAAAAGAAAAAGAAAGCGATGAATTATTTTGTACGGTTCGGTCACTCGTTATGGTCCGCAATCAGTTGGTAACCTCTTGCGCTGGAATGACGTGTCACACACGTCGACAATTTTTTTGTCCCAAAATTGTAATATTTTCTCAGTTTCAAGTATATTTAAGTATAATCCGGGCAAAAGAAATAATAAATTTAGTACTTTTCAATAATTTCTATCCAGTGACATCGTATCGACGAGTTTAAAAGAAAAAGAAAGCGATGAATTATTTTATACGGTTCGGTCACTCGTTATGGTCCGCAATCAGTTGGTAACCTCTTGCGCTGGAATGACGTGTCACACACGTCGACAATTTTTTTGTCCCAAAATTGTAACATTTTCTCAGTTTCAAGTATATTTAAGTATAATCCGGGCAAAAGAAATAATAAATTTAGTACTTTTCAATAATTTCTATCCAGTGACATCGTATCGACGAGTTTAAAAGAAAAAGAAAGCGACAAATTGTTGTGTACGGTTCGGTCACTCGTTATGGTCCGCAATCAGTGGTTAACCTCTTGCGCTGGAATGACGTGTCACACACGTCGACAATTTTTTGTCCCCAAATCGTAACATTTTCTCAGTTTTAAGTATATTTAAATGTAACCTAGGCAAAAAACAAATGTTTATTACTTCTTAATAATTTAGTTTATTACTTCTTAATAATTTCTACCCAGTGATGTCATACCGACGAGTTCAAAAGAAAAAGAAAGCGACGAATTGTTGCGTACGGTTCGGTCACTCGTTATGGTCCGCGGACCAGTTGCCAGCGCAAAGGGTTTTCCCGTGAAACCCAAGTCCCCGGCAGCTGTTACTTGGAAGTTTTCGCTTCTGCCGGGTAGCTGGATCTTAACGGTGCTTTTTGTCGGTGAGTTTCACGCGGTGATCGAGCAATTTTCTCTCCCAGTTTTGTCGTGGCGGTTTTGTGCTACGATCTCGAGAGGATCCCACTTCAGGGTGACGGTCAACAGGGAGACGGTAATGAGCATCATTTTGTCTTTTCTTCTTCTTCTTTTTTTTTTTTGTTCTACCGGCGGTTGCCTGGCTAGAGGCGCGAAACTTGTTTTTTTCTTCGCGCGTCGCGGGAGGTCTCCGCTTCCCGCGGAAGGGAATTCCTCGCAAGGCCGAGAGAAACAGGAAGACCGAAGAGAGGAGTAGTCTACCTAACGTGAAAAAATGTGGCAAGTGTCGCCAAAGTGCCTTAACAATTTGTTACTCTCCTTTTATACTACGCAATCTGAACTGTCTAATCTGAATCTAACCTAAATCTAGCCTTAGCTGGCAAATCTACGTGAGAAAAAGACGCGAGTACTTGATAATTTGACGTTAGGTAGATTTGAATAATCTTAAAAGAAAAGATAATATAATCTTTATAAATAAAGTCTCTCTAAAAAAAAAAAACGATATAATCTTTAAAAACAATCTTAAAAAAAAAAAAAATAAACTCACTACTATCAATGTAGAAACTGAGACACGTTTTAAAGCGAATCTTGCACTCGCAATCAGTACGATCTTTTTTTCACGAAGTAGTACCTGTTATGTCTAAAATTTATTATCGACAATGTTTCATTATCGTTGGTGTCTCTTTATTTATACACCAAGCGAAAGATCGCGTTCATTTCTACGACGAAATGAAATGTGCAGCGGAAGATATACAAAAAAATATACAAAAATTACCTGCAGCAAACTTCTTTACGCCGCACGCTTTCCAATTGATGGAAGAAGGAAGAATTTAACATAACGCAGGAGATACGGATTTCAGTCTGGAGAGAGGGATTCGTAATTCGTATACGGAAATATTGCGGCGGGAAAGAGATATATTTGGCGCGCGGGAGACTACCATTTACAGGGATAAAGGATCAGGGAAGAAGGTGGGGAAATTGCGAGGAGAAATATCATCCAACGCGTACGCGCGCGGGGAAATTAGAAAATAAAGGGGAATTATTGGTTGCGGGAGCAAAGGGTTGAGAAAGCCGGCCGACGAAATTCCGCAGCGAATTTTCTTGCTGGCGCGCGGAAGGAAGCGAGTTACGTCGCCACCCTCCGGTCTTATCGAATTTATGCATCTGGCAGGAAGCTCGTAAGCCAGTATTTTTCAGTTTGCGAGCTTAAACTGAATCCATGGCTGTTGCCACGCCTCGGCGGCGCGGGTGGCGTAAGGGGAGGGGAACCATTTTTTTTCATCCCCCCCTTTCTCTATACTCGCATCTCGCTTCTCCTCGTAAATGTTTTTTTTTAGAAGTATGTTACAGTTGCATAGCGCATAATAATATTTACAAATATATTACAATTACATAAATAAAAAATTGCATAATTACAAAATACAAATATAAATATATTACAATATATTATAATTATATATAAATAATATAATATATTATATTATAATTATATACAAATATAATATATTTGTAATATATTTATATTGTAATTTGTATATATCTAATATATTTTTATTACATTATAATATGTATGTATGTAATATATTTATATTGTAATTTGTATGTATTTGTATTGTATGTATATTTGTAATATATTTATATAATATATTATATTATATTATAATTATATACAAATATAAATATATTACAAATATAATATATTTGTAATATAAATATATTACAATTGATACACACATACATAATCAATTTTGATATATATAATATAAATGACAATATAATATATAATATAAATAACAATATATATATAATATATAATATATACAATATAAATATAATATATAATATATATAATAATATACAATGTATATTAGTATATATATATATATATATATATATATATATATATATATATATATATATATATATAAAAAATA
>NW_025110075.1:0-22973 GCF_011392965.1 Frieseomelitta varia
ATTAATATATAACTATAAAAATAATATATTAATATATAACTACAAAAATAATATTAAATTAATATATAACTATAAAAATAATATATTAATATATAACTACAAAAATAATATTAAATTAATATATAACTATAAAAATAATATATTAATATATAACTACAAAAATAATATTAAATTAATATATAACTATAAAAATAATATATTAATATATAACTACAAAAATAATATTAAATTAATATATAACTATAAAAATAATATATTAATATATAACTACAAAAATAATATTAAATTAATATATAACTATAAAAATAACATGAAACTAATATAAAACTAATATAATCAAAGGAATCGTCTGTCATTACAATATTAACGAAGTTTCAAAGCGCTTCACATACAACACGAATATTCCATATTTTATATCTCATGCAAAATTTTCTGTGCTCTGTGTCGTGTGATCGGAACGCTCTCGCAGGTCACTGTACGTCTCTCGATTCGAAAGATCAACGACATCGAATTGACAGTGACAACAAACGGGCCTTAATCGAGTCGATGTGTATAACGTCTGAGAGTAAAATGTTAACCATGAACCACCATGAGACGCTCACTTTACAGTCTTGAGCCTGTTTGCGACAAAAGTTAATTTTACAAAGAAAACGTCTCGAGTGAGTTTAGGTAAAGTTTAGTCTGTTTCCTTTAACTTTGACGTCGAGAGCCACATTGCTGAATATACAGGGTGTCCAGAAAGTCTCTTTGCAATTTCAAAAATTTATTACAATGGCTGATGAAAAGGCAGATAGGTGGAAATTATCACAACACGAGACATATATATTTAAGTTTTCCTCTTCGTCTCATTTAATACACCTCTAGATGGGCACTATTAGTTGAAGCACATCAAGACTGTACTCGATTTCTTACACGATCGATGTTTTCCTCAGATGTACTTCGTCGTCCACTCTTCCTTTTATCGAACACTGTCCCTGTCTCTCAATAAATTTCTTGTGCCATGCACGAATTGATAGACGCGACGGTGGATCTCTTCCACACTTAGTTCCGAAGTTTCGCTGAGTCTGCAGATCCGATTTGGTTTCAATAAACCATGATACGCACTGTGCTTTCTCTTGAGGAGTAGCCATTTTGTAAGGGATTCATTTAACAGTATCTTATTGATCAACAGAGTACCTGAAGTGCAATGTGATAAAAAATACAAACTTTGATAACCACTGAGTACATAGAACAAATCTAACGAAGATACCTCGTCAATTGCCTTTGTAATAAATTTTTGAAATTGTAAAGAGCAGAGGATCACTGATGCCATTGCCAGACCATTGACGAGGGTATGCTACAACGAACGATGGCAATAAATCGAGTACCGTCTCGATGTGCTTTGTGCAACTAATGGTGGCCCACATAGAGGTGTATTAAATAAGACAGAAAAAAAAAAAAAAAACTGAAATATACGTCCCATTTTGCAATAATTTCCACTTACCAGTCTTTTCATTTGCCTTTGTCATAAATTTTTGAAATTTTTGAAAGGGACACCCCGTATTTCGAAGGTAACTTCGATGGTATATAGCTACGCTATATACGAAGGGTGAAGAAAGGGGGCTAGAGTGATAATCCTGGATGGTGAATGGCAAATAGGACGGTGACGGCCTGGCGGGGAAATTTACAATGTACGAGAGGTACACGGGGGCGGTACATCAAGGTGCGACGTGTGCTAATGTGTCGACTGCGATGACATACGCGTACGGGGAACGCAGACGAACCGCTGCGTGGCGAAGTCCATCGACACTTACCACTTCGACGTGTCCCCGAGCGCGAACGTGACTGGACTCGATCCTCCGAGAGCAGGAAGATTGTATTCCGCGTTAGTTGCCTTTCACAAAGCGTTGAATACTCGCGAATACCAAACACGCTCTTTGAAATTTCGCGGCTCTACGTACGCGGGGAGTTGAAGAAACATCGCTGGCGAATGAAAGATTTTACCAGTTTAACGAAGAAATTCGCCAAAGTCAACGTGATCTCGTTTCAGATCCTAAGCTTTCTACTTTTGTCTTCTTCTACCTTGTTCACGAAGGCTGCAAAAGACGTGTCCAAAATTGCCGAAAAATTGTTTTCGTGACTAGATCCATCGTTATCTCGAAGACTGATATTTCCCTAGCGTGTGTTGCACGATTTCTTTTCTTTATCGCCATTTTAGTGAACTTTGAATGTTGGGATTTCTTGAGTTTCTGCCGTTTAATTTTAATATTATTAATATTTTAAATTATAAATTTTATGAATAATATAATATAAATTATAAATTTTATAAATAATATAATAATATTATAAATTATAAATTATTATTATTATAAATTTTAATATTATTAATGTAGAATATTAAAATTTTAATATTATTAATATTATAAATTATGAATTTTGTAAATATTATAATAATATTATAAATTTTAATATTATTAATATAGAATATTGAAATTTTAATACCATTAATATTATAAATTATAAATTTTGGAAATATAATATTATAAATTTTAATATTATTAATATAGAATATTGAAATTTTAATACTATTAATATTATAAATTATAAATTTTGTAAATATTATAATATTATTAATATAGAATATTAAAATTTTAATATTATTAATATAGAATTAATTTTAATATTCAAAATTCCATAGAATGCTAAAAGTTCAATATTCAAAGTTCAAATTTGAACAGAATGCCGAAGAAAGAAAATCGTATAGCAAGTAAAGGAGAGACTTCGTTCTTTAAAATGACGATGGATCTGGCGACGAAACAAATTCCTCAATGCCCTCAGAGGTGTTTGAATTTTTACAATTTAACAATATATTTTCTATCGTCTTTGGAAAGAACAAATTCACGACTGTGCAAAATAAAGGTGGCAAACTTTGAAGTAAAACCAATTGTCGATTGTTGTGCGATTTTCTTTCACAAAGTTCAAATTACTTACATAACTACAAAAATCGTTTCTAATCGAAAATCGTATTGACGAGCATATTTTTTTTCTTTTCTTTCTTTTTTCTATGCATCGAATCGAATAGGTATGGATTAATCGCGCAGAAATCAGAGACTACATTCATCAAAATTTTATAATAGGTCGCGGATCGTATCAGAACGATACATTGACTTTAAATTTACGCTTTAGTGTCAGTTTTTATGTACAATGTCAATCAAAAGTGTAGACATATTTGATATATTTAACAATATATTTAATACTTCGTTATATGTTAATTTCTTTGCAACAATAGACGTGTTTACTTTCTATGCACAATATTCTAGACTATTGTAGAAAAAATGTGTATTAATATTCAAAGATTTGTATTTCATGCACACAACTTCTATTTAAATTTTTAGCCGACAGTGTTAATCTGCAGAATTGTATTATTAAACAAGACATAAATTCAGCGTGATTTATTAAAAAAATTAGAAAATAGTTTGTGAAAATGACATAGTAATTCAACTTACAATTAACAATATTAACAGTGTGATCAAAGAGCGTGAGAAATTTGTTAAAGAAGAACTACTGTGTGCAGCAAGTAGTAATAAGATTAAAAATTAATGCAGGCGATATTGTGATGCTTTTACCGTGGTTGAGGGAAATCGAAATCAACTTAATCATTTACGGGCGTCGATTTCCTGATTGTGACCAAGTACTTTTAAACGTAACTAACGTAAGTGCCTTTCGATCTGTTTCAACGTTTTATCAAAGAGAAAATTTTTTTTCAACGAGATAAGGAAATATCAACGGGACATCTTTATTCATGCGTTCTGCTTCATCATACCGTTGCATTCGATGTAACGCAATAAAACATGCAAAAAACCACGTGCAGCAAAACTGAATCGATGAATATTTTCTTTGCAAATTAAATAAATAAATAAATAAATTAATTAAAAAAAAAACGAAACATTCGTAACTCTGAAAGAAATTGCTTAAATTAAAATCAATTGCGCTGGAATGAATGACGTGCCACGCACGTCGAGTGTTTTTCGTCCCAGGTTGCAACAATTTCCCAACATTTACGTATATTTAAATGTTATCCAGACAAAAAAAAAAAAAAAAAACGAATGATAAGTTCATTACTTGTTACTTGTCCAATGGTGATGTCATGCTAACGAGTTCAAAAGGAAACGAAAGCGACAAATATTATTGCATACGGTTCGGTCGCTCGTTATGGTCCGCGCAACCAGTCCCGACGATTCCCGGGGAATTTATACGTAGTTGTTGGCTCGGTCGCTGTCACATGGAGTTTCGTGACCGATTGCAAATCAGCAAGGACGCCGCCGTTTAAAAAATATCGACTCGTCGGCACGTCGTACCTCGATTTCCACCGAACTTGTAAAAGAATACCCCTGCTCGTTTCTTCGGGCACATCGATCTTTCAACTCCGCGGAACTGGGTCGGCGCGTTCGCTGAGAGTGGTACGTGTATCACCATAGATCGAGGATAGGGATTTGTCCGTGCTTATCTCTCGGGCGATATTCACCCGAGCAACGACAAATCTTACTCGGTCACATTTCCCCCCAGCTGCCAAGTACGTATCGGGCTTAGCAGCGAAGGGAGAGATCGTGATACTCGCGTGGTGATCGCATCGACGCCACGCGAATTTCGGCGTACGCACGTGTGCTCGCCTTTCTTAGATACAAAAGCAGATTTATTTACGTTTTATTTGGAGCGAAATAAAAATAATTAATAATTTAATAAAGTAATGTATTATTATTTTATGATATGTTATATTTTATATATTATAAACTATGATTCATACGATATTGAATAAAGTGATAAGAATAATATTTTTCGTATAATATGAAATGTCACATTACGTTACAAAATATAATTTATCATATATATGTATATATATAAACAACGTAGCATTTAAATTTCTTTAAATGTTATATATTGTATTATATATTTTATATATTATATATTATATTATATATTTTATATTTTATATATTATATTATATATTTTATATTTTATATATTACATTATATATTTTATATTTTATATATTATGTATTATATTATATATTTTTTTACTTTAATGTTATATTTTATATATTATATTCATACGATATTAAATAAAGTAATAAGAATAATATTTTTCGTATAATATGTAATATCACATTATGTTACAAAATATAATTTATTATATATACAAACAACGTAGCATTTAAATGTTATATTCTTTAAATATTATATTTTATATATTATATTATATATTTTTTATTTTAATGTTATATTTTATATATTATATTCATACGATATTAAATAAAGTGATAAGAATAATATTTTTCGTATAATATGAAATGTCACATTATGTTACAAAATGTAATTTATTATATGTATAAACAACGTAGCATTTAAATTTCTTTAAATGTTATATTTTATATATTATAAAATATAATTCACGATATTAAATAAAGTGATAAGAATAATATATTTTTTATATAATATGAAACATCACATTATGTTACAAAATATAATTCATATTATATATATAAACAACGTAGCATTCAAATTTTTTTAGATATATTTTCATCCATGATGCTTTTACTAATAAAGATAAATAGTTCATAAATGCAAATGAATTTAACACAGGTTTAATGTAATATTTCATTTTTGTTTCAGGTAAGTTCCGACAATTATTTGGGAAGAGTGGAACTATTGAACGGGATCAAACAAATCGTCATAGATCCCCGAACGATAAAAGATAAGTCGGGAGGAAGATTCATATCATTTATCCATACTATTTTCTGCCTTTATTTAAAAAAAAGAAAAAAGAAAACGTCATTTATTTCGTTCTATCTTTTGAACTTTTGCGCGAATTTGGTTTCGCGTGAAATCTAGTATCTCTCTTAGGGGATTTTCACTGTACAGTTGTCATCTTGCAAGATGGTCGATTGATGAATTCGCGTCGCATCCATTTTGAATGGAGGAGAGTTATCGCGCGGACGTGCTCGCACACCTCGCCGAGAAGTAACTCGCGTTGCGATTTGACGGCTAAACAACATCGATTACCAGCGATAAATCGCACGTTGTCAGGCCTCTTTCATCTCGTGGAACGTAACCTCGATTTATGGTGAACTTACATCTCGGTTCGTTAACGGTTCCGATTGAAACCTTCGCCGCGGGCGTCGAGTCCGCTCGACTCGTTTACGAAATCGGTCTCTCCAGTTACTCGCCAGTTACCACCGACGTCCCCCCTCCTTCTTTGCAAAATTTTCGCGCGTTTCGCCAGTAAATGCAACGAGAAATTATACGACAATGATCTTTTTTTCTTTCTTTCGTCTCTTTGTTCCTTTCTGGGCGCCAAGTATCGATGGATTTTGTAACCGGGTGTTGTAAATTTCAGTTTCGGGTTCACCGCGTTAGTTGATGATCTTCGTGCAACTGATAGATTGACAATTGTTTTTATGTAAATTGTTTTAAATGTAAATAATTGTATTCACAATCCACGAAATTCTGCATTTGTGGAACGTTTTATTTTTGGGAAGAAAATATCTATCAATATTCGATTTAATATCTGCTTTATTGACAAATCGTCTATTCTATCGCATACTAGATGTTTCGATTATTACACATAGAAACTCGGACGTTCATTATTTGAAAAATTGAAAGAAATGAAAGGAAATTTTGGAAAAGTAATTATTGCATTCTATTAAGAAAATGATTCCAACTTCCAGGCCACAAACTGAATTTGAGTTGTAGAAAATACATCGAGTTCTTAAATAAATAATTCGTACATTCGCCCTGATATCAAGTAAAATAACATAGTCTTTATTTAGTTTTATACTTAATTTCTTTAGTTACTTGTATTCCTTTCTTTAAAAAAAAAAAAGGTAGTATATTTTGTTACTTATATTTATTATCTTACATAAAAACTAGTTAACACCGTTACATTATGATTAAGTATCCGTCTTAAGACGAATGTTTTTAATATTAAAAAGTAAAAATATTATGTTAATATTACTATAGAAAGTAGAAATATTATGTTAATATTACTATAAAAAGTAAAAATATTATGCAAATATTACTATAGAAAAATATTGTGTTAATATTACTATAAAAAATGTTATGTTGATATTACTATAAAAAAATATGTTAATATTACTATAAAGAGTAAAAATTGTCGAGGTCAATAATCTGAATTATTATCCGACTTTAGTTGACAAAGGTAATATTTACAATGAGAAGATCGAACCAGTAACAAATTAAACTGTTATCATATACAAAAATATCGTATAACAATCCAATTGGTCTCATTTTTAGAGCGTGAACTCTCTATTTTGACAATTCTGAGTTCGTTTTTTTTCTTTTTCTTTTTTAAATTCTTTAAAGATTTTCACATTATGTAGTGAGTGAGAAAGTGAGAATGCTGTTTCTCTTGAAAATTGTAAAATTGATTTATTGGTTCGATTAGCCTTGAAGATTGAAATCTTGTCTTTACGATGATCGTTTGAAACTTGTATTTTCTTTCTTCACCATTTTGTTGAACTGTGATCATTTTTTTGTTACGAAGTCACAGCTGTTTGAACTTTTCATCGATCTTTTTATTTTATTTTGGTTTAATTATGCTCTTCACTGTACGTGCGTATTTTGCAATTTCTTAAACGACTCCCTTCAATTCCTTGCAACTCCTTGAATGATTTTTTTATCTTTTGTCAATCACCGTTGACCACTTTCAATATCGAAAATATTTCAATATGTATGCTTCTTGCATATCTGCTATATTCACTCTGATAGTGTGTATTTAAACTAATATTAGTATAATTATAATAAATAATAAGTAATAAATATAATAATAATTATAATACTATATACTTATATTATTATAATTATAATTATAATACTATATACTTATATTATTATAATTATAATTATAATACTATATACTTATAATTATAATTATAATACTATATACTTATAATTATAATTATAATTATAATACTATATACATATAATTATAATCATAATACTTATAATGAGTGTACAATATAAGCGTTATTTTCTTTTCTTTTCTTCTCTACGTCGTCGAGTCAAATGTTCTTAATATCCTTCATTTCCTTCGAGCGTAGATATTGTTCCTTGCAGGCCTTGGTATTCCATGTATTTCGCGGAGTTTCATTTATTAGGATAGCTACTGATAGCTGCTTTGTTCACGCTCGTTCTCCTAAAGCGATTAGATCCGAGGGATGTTGGCTGCGGTCTGGAAGCTAAAGCAGCGTCTATAAAAAGGGGAATCGTTCGTTCCGGTGTTTCTTCGTCGTATTCGTTGTTAATCGCGTGTTTGCGATAGGCCAATTTCCCGAATGGGTATCCCTCTTGCCGATGTTATCCACGGAATTGTCTGAATTAAGGGCGAAATCGCTTCGTTCTTAGTCACTTGGTCGTTTCTCTTCTTATTGTTCTAATTTATTTCGTTTCAGAGGACCTCTGTAGGTCCTCGCAATCTTAAATCTCGCCTTTGTGGAATTTGTATTATCGAAGTAATATACGAAGAAACTTAAAATCAGTGTGATGTTTCATGAAAAATGAAAAACATTTTTCTTTTTTTCTTTTTTTTTAAGTGGGGGTTCAGCGTCGCATCGACTACGAGGTCTTTAGCGACGTGAAAAACATATTTTTCTTTTCATCAAAAGCCTTTCTAGTTTTAGCTGTAATATTTTAATAATTGTAACTATAATTCTGTGATCACAATAATATCATCAGAATATTATATCATCATATATTATTTACCTACAGTATCATATAGTAGTTACAGCATCATGATAGTTACATTACACAGTTTACAAAGCACAACAACAAAAGAATATTTATAGAGTCTAAATTATCTTCTAAGACTAATAGACACTGATTGACTTCTGAGACTATATTTTTAAAATGAGGTTTAAAATGAGTTGAATAATATATTGTTTTATTTAGCCAGATGTTACTCGAAGTAATCTGAATGTAGAAATGTCTTTTTTACTTTATTTATTTCATTACTCGATTTTTCATTTTGTATCGAGTAATTTCTCAACTATTTTCTAATCGACATTATCGACGGATAACTTGTTATTTGAATAATCGAATCAGCTTAAGTAAGAAACTGATTTATTCAAGTCTCACGAACTGCTGAATGAAGTTGTAATGAACTTTTCTGTGTTGTAATAAATTGAAAAAAAAAAGAAAAGAAATAAGTTGAAATATTTCCGAGCTTAGAAAATTTTGGATCTTGAGACATGTCTCGAATCTTGATCTTTAAAGTCTCGAAAGTTTCAACAGTTGCAGTATTGACTTGACGATGTAAACAAATCGTTTTTACTAATCACGTCACACCGAACCTAGCAAACGTTCTGGAGCACGTTCTATTTGTTGATTTTAAACAGTTAACGATGGTCACGATTTTAACAAATATCCTGTTTCGTTTCCCTGGCAATCGCCCCAAAAAATAAATACGTTGTCCACGATGGGTTGGATCCTGGATTGGATTTTCCAGCATATTTATTTGAGTCCGCGTATTTCTCTCTCTCTCTTTTTTTTCTTCTTCCCCCTACCAACCCCCGAAAAATTTGGTTTCGCGCGTTAAATCGTTTCATGCAAAACTGGCGAGCCCGTGTTGCGTTTAAAGCTTTAGACCTGCGACACCAATGATACACAAGCGTTCTCCCCGCTTTCCACTCCGGCATGACATATTTTACACGTATGTACGTGCATGAGGGAGAAGATGAGGGGGGCATTTTCCGACTCGGTGGAACGTGGAAAGACAGAAAAGCAAAAAAAGGTTTCGTAGCGTTTACAATGCGGCCTACGAGAATACCGCACGACTGCAGAAAACAATTACTCGACGTAATCTATTGTTACTTGAAGCGGACGCGTAGTGACATTCCCCCTCTCCCCTATTTTCTCGTTTATGTGAATTAATTGGAGTTTCTGCCGCCGGTAGTCTCGAAGATGTCGCGAACGTACGGCGTGACACCGGTGGGACCTGTATTCTCTCTGTGGAATTAGCGCGATTTCATTCCTTTTAAACTTCGCCGCTTTGACGACGATTCGATTGTGTAAATCTTCTTAGACACCGGAATGCCTGTGTTTGAATGCTTATCATTTGAAATTTGAATGTCACGCGTAATAATGTTTCATCTGTACAGTGTCTGTACTTTGTAGAAGATATATCCAAGTGCTTGTTGCCACTGTGATGAGACGCGATTGTTGTGTATGGTTGGTGAAATTTTATATTGAAATGTGTGTAGATACGTAAGTTAATGTAATAAAAAATATAAACTTGATATAATATATATATATATATATATATATATATATATATATATATATATATACTTATGTTATAAGGAGAAATATGCTCGATATATACTTAAAATAATAAAAAATATACAATAAACTTAACATAATAAATATAGTATAGATTAGAGATTAAACTTAACATAATAAATATATTAAGTATATTGTGTGTATATATATATATATATATAACCTGCAGTTAATTTACTTTAATGTATTTTTACTTATAGTTAATTTAATCAACTATTTTTATATTTTTTATTATGTTAAGTTCATTGTATATATGTACAATAAACTTAACATAATAAAAAGTATAAAAATAGTTGATTAAATTAACTATAAAAAGTATAAAAATAGTTGATTAAATTAACTATAAAAAATATAAAAATAGTTGATTAAATTAACTATAAGTAAAAATACATTAAAGTAAGTTAACTGCATGTTAAGTAAATTAAAAATATTTGAGCAGTTCGTTATCCATTTAATTTTGACGTTGGTCAGCATCATCTTTCAATCTAGTAACTCCCATATCTACTAACCTTCTATTTTATTAAAAATAAAATCTTATCTTTCTTTTTTAAACTATTTATTTTTAGAAAACTGAAATTAATCCAACTAAAATCAATTTGTTAATTACATAATTATTACAAAAGCATTAAGAACATTAATAATTTTATCAATCTAATACATATATCTCTTCAATAGCCCCACGAATACATTTTACATTCCTCCTGTTGTCTTACATCAATGAAATACAAGATCATTTACAAAAAAAAAAATCTTAATTTATATTCTGAATGTTCTATTAATGAGTCACAATTTGCGACTAGCCGATAATTATGTTCTTCAGTTCATCTTAATTATTTGACCTGATATTTGAATCTCTCGTGCAACACAGTCTTGCTTGTTCGATAATAATCTTGATAATAAATATAATAAGTATAAACGTGAAATAAATTTATTAAATTTGATTTTTTCATATAAAAAAATCTCATTTCAATATAAATCTAAATATTAATGGTAATACAGAATAAATTAAAATTCATAATTTGAATATACAATTTATAAAATTTAAAATTGAAAATAATATATATTTTTCTAAAATTTAATTTTATTAATGAATTAATAATAAAATATAAAATAATTGAATATATAATAGAAAATAATATAAATTGTTTAATATTTATTATGAAATATTTATGTATAATATGTATAATATTTATATATAAAAATTATTAAAATATTATTAAATGAAGTTGAACATGCAATACTCCGGTTTGAAGAATCAGAAAAAAAAACCCGTGTTGGTATTATTTATCCTGGTATTAGATGTACTATATACCAGGTGGTCGGTCGTAGATCAAAGATCGAGGACACGGAGAGAACATTCCTGGCGATCTTATCGCGAGGATGTTCTTATATTTGGTGGGACAGTAATTGATGGTTACCAAAGATTCAGGTCGATGCGTCTGTCCGGTCTCGGAGAGTCTTGCATAATTACGATCGAAGATTACAGACTTCTTTTGACGTTATTACAAGCTCGGATTTGTCGTGCTCGTTTTACAAACGTCGAAATGTGACGCACGATGAGGTATCCGAGAGTGACTCGTTGCATCGATTCGCGGTAACTGGACTGCCGGTTTTTATGCGTTTGCAGGAAATTCGAAGCGCAATACCTTTTACAATATCTGACGTATAAAACAATTTTACTACCGAGGCACTGCTCTTTAAATTACAGCCTGGAGGCAATAAATTTGCATAAAAATCTGGAGCAGCCTAGTAACATGTCATGGACTTTGTTCATTGAATGGAACAAACGCTGAGCAAACTGCGAGAAAAGTTTGAAAACGTCAGTTCTTCTCGTCGGATAAATTCGGTATTATTTTTATATCAATTGGTGTATTATTATTTTGGTTGCATTGTTTCGTCGATCCGTTTTCATGCGTTTTCTTTTAGTTTATAAATTTCAGTCAGTGCACGAACGCAGACTTTTTGCGACGCACGCGTTCAACAGATCATTTTCAGACACAAGTTTTTTTACTTACTTTGGATTTTGTTAATCCAATCGAGATACCAGATGTGTAATGGCAATTTCTAACAAAAAAAAAAAAAGACGAATCACACACCACGTGTTTGTTATGACCATGAACTGATACTATCAATCAGTTAGTATCAAAGAAACCAGCCGTGGTCATCATTTTTTCAAAATTTCTCAACTAAAAAACGAGAAAAAAAATGTAAAAAATCTTTCGCCTTTTAAATTTTCTTCGGAATTAATTAATTTAATTTTGAAGAAATTAATTAATTAAATGTATGTGGGACAGTGATTTTCAGCAACAGCGTGCTGTTCGAATCGATGTAAATTCGTGACTTAAAAATAATGATTGTTATTATCCAGTGATGCTATATGTGTGCCATTACGAAAGATTATAGCACTGTCGGTAGTTGTTTACTGTTTGGAGATTATTAAAATGACGCGATAATGTCGAGAAGTGATTTTCTCGGCAAACAGATACGGTATTTCACTGATTTTCGATAACAGAGAGCTTAACCTTAGAATTGGCAAACAACAGTACGAAACTTTTATATTACGAAGTGGAACAAGATTTTTCGAATTCAGATTAGACCGATGAAATTAAATTGTAGTACTTTCGAATCACGCTGATGCGGTGATTGATCACAAAAATATGGACAGCTAAAAGTAATTACAAGTAATTGAAGAATTCACTGGATATAATTATTCAAAGAACATGTTGCGATATAAAATGGTTTTAAACCAAATTTGGACAAAAATTTTAACGTACGATTGCGATAAAAAAAATTACGAAGAAAATCACCTATTTTCGCAATTTAAAAGAAATTCTTACTCTTTATTTTCATTCATTCGGTTATTTATATCAAGGTGATTTATCGAAATATTCGTTTAGTCGAAGAATCATTTCTTTCATATCGGAGATATACGAGCGTCGATGACCCACATCGTACATGTTCAAATCTCGGAGCGTAAATAGGTCGTCGCAAAAAAGTGATTACAAATCAATATGATAAAAATATTCATTGAAGATGATCAATTTCGTATCTCACAGACAGAAATAAAAATTACTCAAAAGCGTACAGAAATAGAAATTCATTGCTGAATATAAAGGTCATGTGGAAATTTTATTAATGTTGGCGCTCCCTATTTGTCACGATGATTAATACACATATCAGCCACGAAACGAAGATAAATATAAAATGTATTGTGAAGTTTCCCAAGAGCTTTCGGTAAATACCGTCTCGTACTATCAGTCGATTTTATTATCGCGACCTATTTTTCGAGTCACGTTGTTTAGACTACAGATCAAACGAACGAGGTCGAATTACTCGTAACGTCGATAATTATTCGTTTAGTCGATTGAGGCTAAAATGATAACGGTTTGCACGTATAACGATTAAAAGTAATCGTCGTTGTTTAACTAGTTATACAAAAGGTGATAATCATCCATGAAAGAAGTGAGTCGAAAGGAAAGAATGATATAAGATTTGAGAAAGTCGAATTTCGAAATTTATTAATAATAAATGAATAATATTTATTAATAATAAATAATAGACTGCAAATTCTTCTGCAAATTTATGTTGTCATTTTAATTAAAAAAATAGAACCTCGATGAAAAACTATAACACATAGTGTAGAAAAAAATTGCACTTTGAATATTTTATAATATTGTTTTATTTTATGCAAACGAAAATCTCATACAAAATGATTGAAAATTTATCGCGCACGATACTACATCCTAGACAAGGAATTCTCGATCAAACACAAATTTACTCGAATTTATTTAAAAATATTGAAATTTTCCATGAAAGAAATCACCAGATCTAGTTCTCCATATAATTTAAACAAACGCAACAATATTAAATATTGCAAAAACAAATATTTCAATATTTTTAAATAGCATTAATCGAAAATTTTTCGCCAGATTGTGTGATGCACGTCGAGAATATTTGGCCGTCGAGAAAATTGCAATGTTTCTAGTTTTAAGTATATTGAAATACAACCCAGGCAAAACGAATATAATATAATATAAATATAAAAAAATATAATATAATATAATACAATATAATATAATAGAATAGAATATAATACAATATAATAGAATAGAATAGAATATAATACAATACAATATAATAGAATACAAATATAATACAATATAATATAATAGAATAGAATAGAATAGAATATAATATAATACAATATAATATAATATAAATATAATATAAATTACACAAATAATAATATAAATTTATTACGTCTCAGTAATTTCTATCCAGTGATATACCGATGAATTCAAAAAAAGAAGACGAATTACTTGATACGGTTCGGTCACTCGTTACGGTCCGCAACACCAATAACTAGCGCGAGAGGTTAAACAGAGAATTAATCAAGAGAATTAATCATATTTTGCGAGCGTGGCGATTGTTGAACGGCGCTGAATTCAGCAACGTCCGAAAGTAACGCGGAAGATCGACTGCTAACGAGAATGTCCCGGCCGATCGATTCTCCCCGAATAAACCGGCCCTTCGGGAAACATCGTTTTCCCGCCAAGTTACTCGGACTGACCGGTCCACCTTCGATTCCATTACTCTGCTCTCTTTCTGGTCCGTGGCCTGCATAAGCATAAATCAGCGGAACCCGATAGAGCAATCGTGGACGATCGCGTTCACGGTCCACGGAAACGTGATGCTGCAACAAGAACAGAGACGTTGAAAATGGAACTTCACGTAAGCATCGAAACGCACAACGTCTAGATCAGAAGTTCCCAAATTTATTCAGGGGGGCCTGTCGTCTCTTTCTCAGATAAGAAAATTATTCAGCGTCTCTCAAGAAAATAGTTGTGCAAATAAGAAATAGTCACGTTATCAATTATTCGATTAACTTTCGATCCATGTATCGTATTTTTTTTTATTTTAATTCCTACTGTTAGAGTGGTGCAGTCTGTCTGAATTGGCATGATAGAACGTGATACAAAAAAAAAAAAAAAATGGCACGGCGGTCAGGTGACAAAATATGGGACACGAGAAGCATCCGGTCTGTTCGTCAATGGTAATTATTTTCAGAGCGTACGAGCATTTTTACGGTCGGCAACGCGTGTGCGTTTGCTAAGCGAATAATTACCGCTGAGTTTGTAAATTATTACGTACATACGTGGCGATTAACGTGGAAGCGTGTGTTACGTGAAAATTTGAAGACAATTGTTCAATTATATGACAATTAAATTTATTATGCCACCAGAAAAATGGGACACTTTTCCTTGAAAAGTTAGTTTTGTACTTAGGTATTGCTGGCGGCCCCTGAAATAATTCTAGTTGTTTTTTTTTTTTTTAATTTTTGACGCGAAAAGACATGTTCATTAAATGTGCATTCTTATTTTCACACAAGGAACTTGCATGAATATGAAAGTAGACAACGCAAGTATAAAGTAAAACTATGCACGTTGAATGCTCTTGCTATTTTTTTTACATATTTTTTATGTAAATTTTTATCGCCTCGTATGTGCAAATATCTTGTACAGCTTTTCTTATATTTTTTTCTCCTTTTCTTCGTTTGTAATACTTTTAAATTACACAAGCATATTTTTGAATTACGGATGAAACTTTGGAATCAAGTTGTTTTTGAAAGAGAATGATTGCTTCAAGTATCAAGATTTCCACAATTAGGGAAAGATGTGTTTAAAGAATTTTTCTGCTTCGGATAGACACACCTTAGTGTCTATAATGTAGTTGTTTTTAAAAGAGAATGATTGCTTCGAGTCAAGACAATTTAGGGAAAGATGTGTGTAAAGAATTCGGATAGACGCACCTAGTCTCTATAATGTAGCATAATAGTATAAATTAAATATTAATATCAAATTAAACGATTAACGTTCAAATCCAAAAATAGACGATAGGTCTGTAAAATTTTTGAGAAAAGACTAGTAACGTAACTGACCGTTACTAGTGGAAATTACATTTAATCAAAATAATTGAAAGACCGAAAATCGGATAAAAACACAATTTCTGTGGCGCGCGCTTTATTGGCCTCATTGCTTTAATAACTGTTGAAATGATTTTCCCACGAAAAACGACGAGCGAGAGTTGCCGTATTTCTCTCCATGGTCTTTGTATGTTAACCGTTAATGGTTGATATTGGGCTCGGTAACTCGCGTCGTGTTTTCCGCGCCGATCGATCCCACGAATTTTCAAATACCCTGGCGGCAATTTAACGACGTGAGAGCGTTTTGCCAATTAAGATGCTGATGCTCGATTAAATAGTTTACGTTATGAGTTACTGTACTTTGATGGACGTGATATGATACGTCGGACATGATACGCGTCTTTTCAGGGAACAAATTGAATTTTCTGATGTTTGAAACGTGACGTACAATTTTGCTGAATGATGAACGAGCAGATGCAGGGGAAATGGAAAGAAGTGAAAAATCGACATACATTTAATGAGTGGACAGTGTGAATGAAACATGCGAAAGAAGAAAGTAAATGACATGGAGGAAACTGTAATGTATTTATAGAGGTACAGTTACTCGTGAAAGTATTCCAACATTCGTAGGAACTTTTTCTTCTGTGTATGTTGTGCGTGCTTTGCAAAACATTTTGAAATTTCATTAATGCTGCAGTGATTGATGAAATTTGAAACAATATAATATATTACATATATATAATTATATTAATATTATATATATATATATTAATATCATTATATTATAATTTTTTCTTGTTATTTCTATATATATATAGAAATTATATCATAATTCATTACATTGATAGCTCATAAATGAATAAATAAAATCCTACTCGTTGCTGTATATAATTAAATTTTGAAATGTTTTATATGACACACGTAATACTTCATATAAATGTTCTTATACAGTGTTCGAATAATTTTGTGAACTATTATGTATAACAATACATAAAGATAAAAACGAAGAGACTAGGTGCTCTGTTAAATTTCTTATGTCAGAAATATTAAATTTGATCAGATTGCAACAAATTTATAATTATATTCATATGTATGTTTGATACAGAATCAATCAAAATAGCCAAATTACATAAAGGAATGATTTTATTGTGTATGTGTAAAAAAAAAAAAACAAGTAGAAAATACAATAACATACGTCTTTGGAAAAATTGAAATTAAAGTTTGAAAATTGAGTATCAGCCCAAATATTAATTAAACATTTCTGATAATGAAGATATTTTATTCCACATGTGTTTAACTCATTTTCATACAAAACAGAATAACCTCCTGTAATTAGTCAAATTCACATACATTGAACAAATTAGATTAAACAATATATATATATATATATATAATATAATATAATAATTACGTATTATAATAATAAATATACATAATATAAAATAATTATAGATAATAATAATAATAAATATACATAATATAAAATAATTATACATAATAATAATAATAAATATACATAATATAAAATTATTATACATAATAATAATAATAAATATACATAATATAAAATAATTATACATAATAATAATAATAATAAATATACATAATATAAAATAATTATAGATAATAATAATAATAAATATACATAATATAAAATAATTATACATAATAATCATTATCGTTATTATATAATTTTATTAATTTCGAAAAAATTTAGATTTTTATTGAATAACGAAGCGCCCTGCAAGATATTTCCGATTTATTTATACAAAAATAATTAGTATATCTTTGGGGGGGAGAACATTTTCATGTCCAACGTCTACTCCCTTGAAATGGAATTGAGTCGTTTCCTGGTTGCAGTCGGTCCGAATTGCACTGCGTCCGTAACGCGCGTTAAAAAATCGGCAATTATGAGATCGTTGCATCTCTCTGCGTCGCAACGCAGCTTTGACGCAGTATCGTTTATTCCGCGGAATGATTGAACATCGATGTACATACATTACACGTTAATCGCCAGTGTGTACGCCAGAACGTACGTACCAGGGCTGTACGTGCGCGCATACGTATAATTTATATGTATTTCCCCCGTGCGATTCCGCGAATGCGAATACGTGTGCCTACAGCGCGGAGAATGGACGAGGTATGAGAAGGAGATAGCCGGGTCGTCGAGCGAGAGGAAGAGAGAGAGAGACAGGACGAGTTAATGAAAGGAGAACACGCGAGTGGATGAAGGAAGAAAGGACCAGAAGGGATAGGGAGAGGAACGGGAGAGGCACAGACACTGATTGAACTAGGAACACTTGCCCCGGCATACCAGGATAATGCCACTAAATTACAGGTGCCGTGGATGCCGTGCCATAAAATGCTTGACGTATCGCAATTAAAGGTAAATCCGAATAAGTTTAACCAGCACGCTCCGCGGCCTAAGTATCCCCTCTCCCCCTCTCCCCCTCCAACCTTGTTCCGCCTCTTATCGTCGGTGGAATCGCGATAAACTTGGAAGCCTCTTGACCAGCGTGTTTAGCTTCGCTTCCGATGGCTATCACCCGCGAATAGGTGCCAATGGCGTGCACCGGGCAGGTGTGTACAACTGTTGGACAGCTTGGTCTGTTTGTCTTTATTACGAAAATTACTTGCCGGCGAGATTACTTCGAGATTTGGATCGAGCTGCGGTTGAAAAGGGAACCGGCGGCTCGATTATCTGTGTAATTACGCACACAGTGTTCCGGATCGAGATCTGTTTCGGCGGTATTGTGTGTCCGATGATGTTTCAAATTCTCTCTCTCTCTCTCTCTCTCTCTCTCTCTCTTATTAATTTCGATCATTCCTGTTACCGTTACTGTATTTCCTGTTAACTTTAATTGTCAGAGTTGCCATTGTTAATTGAGTAACAGTGTTGTAACAGTGTGAACGTTAACGAAAAACTGGGTGAAACTGAGATTTGTGATGTTTTTATATTTTGACTCACGGTAAGATGGAACACGTGAGTCATCAATGCGCGGTGAAACTTTCGTTTAATGTAAATGATATAGTAAACGTAATATAATAGAAATGTTTGTTTATTTATTGTTATATTTAATACATAGTGATTGTAAATTACAAGATTCATACAAACAAAAATTAATTTGTTTGTGTATTTGGTATAAAACATATGAAATCTACATAGATATCGAATTTATTATAAACCTTCATAATAATAATAATAATAATTTAATAATATAATATAATAATAATCTCTTGAATAAATTCTGTATGTATAGAATAAGCTTTGAGAATTACAAAGAGACCTAAATATCTTTTCAAATTATGACGATACACAAAATAATTTTTGGCCTAACACGAACGGTATCGAAATGCCAATAACTGGTAAGAAAATATTTTTTCAATGACTTTTCAAAGCCGTTGATGTTTTTTTTCATATAACTATATATATATATATATATATATATATATATTTCTTTATTGTATCATGTAACTAAAAAAAATACATTTAGTTATGTAAAGTGAATAGTTAAGTTTTACGTATAAACTTATAATGTTATAAACTTGTAATGTGTATAAAATTCTCATAATTTACATACTAATTAAATTATTATTACATTTTATTATTAAAGTATCATTTTTATAATATTAGAAATTATTATTAAGTATAATCTTAATGTATTTATAATATATATATACTATATTATAGTCAGGATTAAAGAGCTGTCAAATGAACATCCATTCGTATTTTGAACTGCGTATTTCCTTCGCACGAGAACCTGAAAAATATCACGAAACACGTCGATTTAATCGTAAAACACGTACGTATAAAGTCACGTGTAATTAAACCAACCGTGTGCCCAATGGTCGCATCACACTGATTTCAGATTACTTTCGCGTGTGCTACGCATTCAATCGTACCTCTTTGTGCACGCTGCTACGTTTTGATTGCTACGTTTTGAAATGACAGAACGGATCGTTGTACATATGTGTATGTATATATATATATATATATAGTTTCGTGGAAAATCTCTCGTGCAATATAATTATCGACCTTTGTAATATTCTTTTCGCGCTGTTTTCACGTACAGACGGAAATTACACTCGTATCGTTTACATCTGCAGAAGCAAAAGGAACAGTAGAAATGCAGCGTAAACAATCCTTTTTAACATTTTAATAATGAAGAGGAGAAAAGGAAAAAGAAATAAATTGAGTGAATATTTGTCGTTTCTTTCTTTGTACATTTATTGTACAAGAATTTATTTTATCATCTTGCATTATAAAATGTATTTTGGTGAAGTGGAAATTCAGTAGAATGTTGTGTACAACCAATTCATGCAATTTTTTTGTAACATAATAAGATCATGCAAAATAAGAATCACGTGTCCACGTTCTGAAAATTTTATTTTCTGTTCTTTCCACCAGTATAATACATCGTTAGAAAACACCGACTGACTTGTTTGTGACAACTATTCGTGTTAAGTTTAGATTTGGAGTAAATACTTATAAATATATAAGTAAATAAATGTACGATTACCTGTTCCTTCCACAAGTAAACTAAATTGCAGAAATTGTTAAATCTATCTAACTCCAGCAAAAATAACAGCCGATGAAAAATCTACAATTGTTTTTTTCCTCCTCAAATCTAAAATGTAGGTAAAAATATTTGACAGGGGACTAGGTACATCATTTTCACCCTGATTCTTCGTCTAAACTCTGTCTTTAAAAGAAAGCTACCTGAAACTCCGAAAGAAAAATAGATTCGACAGATTTTCAACCTGCAACTTCCCTCCAGATTTTGCAAGTTGGTCGTCTCACTCGATTCAATTTCGTCGTACATCCTTCAAATTCGCCGTACACGCGGCACGAGGGTGAATTCGAAATTTATTTCACGCTCGACGGTTGTTCATAAATTTTTAAATACTCGTCCTCGCGGACGAGGCGTTCTGGTCGGCGAGACGAGCGCGAACACACTCATGCAAATATAAACGTGGACCGGTCGCGACCGATAAGTAAGGAGTGGCTGTATCTTCCCTCACCGCCGTTTCATCCTTGCCTTTTACCTGTTCGTCGATCGGTATCGAGGCCGCTCGACACATCTAGACCAGTCGCAAATTTATATCTCTCGTTAACGTTGACGTGCCTAATGGACCGTTAGGCCAGTCCGCGTAATTACGACGAACGAAGCAAGAAACGGACACGTACTGCTGCTTTTTCCGAAATTCAGCGAATAACGGACAACTCAGTTATATGCGGCGTTGTGGAAGAGAGCTCTTTGTGCCTGCAGCTTGGAGAATCTCGAATCGAGCCGCGAATCTTAAAGATTTCAACTCGAACGTCGAGCCGCGAAAGTTGGAGCCCTTCAAACTCGGAGGCAATTTCAACCTCTTACCTTTTCGTCCGAAATTGCAATATTTTCTCAGTTTCAAGTATACTTAAATGTAACCCAGGCAAAACAGACGATACTAGTTTATTACTTCTTAATCATTTCTATCTAGTGACGTCATACCGACGAGTTCGAAAAGAAAAAGAAAGCGACGAATCATTGTATACGGTAACGGTCACTCGTTATGGTCCGCGAACCAGTTGCAAGCGCAAGGGGTTAAACAGTATCGTATATTGTCAAGTATTATATTACACTTAGTATTATTCAAGGAATCAACTTTAACAGTTTTGGAAGCTCGATATCTGTATACTTCGCTAATTTTGCGTACAAGTCTGCTTGAAAAAAGATTAATACTTTCCAAGTTGTTTTCATCTTATTATCAAGACGGATGGATCAAGTTATCCAGCAAGATGCAGACCGATATCATTTTCTTTATTTAAATATTTTAGTCCAATATTTTTCAGGAAACTTGTGACTCTGGCAGCATATTTGAGTTAGATGTATCAATAGTAATACTTGCGTTGCATTCGTTAAAGATTCGATTTGAACACGACACAGAAATTAGGTTAGGTTGCTGTTGCTTATTCTTAACCCGATTGATACTGTTTGGGCTAGTCAGTATCATTCGTGGAACTTGATTTTGTTGTACAGTAACGTTTAATAAGAACGTGGACGCCGTTTCTCTGAAAAAATAAATTCCTTTTGCAAAAAAACTTGATTCGATCTGGATACGAGATAGAAATTAGGTTAGGTTGCTATTGCTTGTTCTTAACCCGAGTGCTACTGTTTGGACTAGTCAGTATCATTTGTGGAACTTGATTTTGTTGTACAGTAATGTTTAATAAGAACGTGGACGCCGTTTCTCTGAAAAAATAAATTCCCTTTGCAAAGAAACTTGATTCGATTTGAATACGAGATAGAAATTAGGTTAGGTTGCTATTGCTTGTTCTTAACCCGATTGATACTGTTTGGGCTAGTCAGTATCATTCGTGGAACTTGATTTTGTTGTACAGTAACGTTTAATAAGAACGTGAATGCCGTTTCTCTGAAAAAGTAAATTCCTTTTGCAAAGAAACTTGATTCGATCTGGATACGAGATAGAAATTAGGTTAGGTTGCTATTGCCTGTTCTTAACCCGATTGATACTGTTTGGACCAGTCAGTATCATTCGTGGAACTTGATTTTGTTGTACAGTAATGTTTAATAAGAACGTGAATGCCGTTTCTCTGAAAAAGTAAATTCCTTTTGCAAAGAAACTTGATTCGATCTGGATACGAGATAGAAATTAGGTTAGGTTGCTGTTGCTTGTTCTTAACCCGATTGATACTGTTTGGACTAGTCAGTATCATT
>NW_025110075.1:24530-105033 GCF_011392965.1 Frieseomelitta varia
ACTTGATTCGATCTGGATACGAGATAGAAATTAGGTTAGGTTGCTGTTGCTTGTTCTTAACCCGATTGATACTGTTTGGACCAGTCAGTATCATTCGTAGAATGATTTAATTTTGTTGTATTTTGCATTGACAATTATCAGTTTGGACCGGAGGTTTCGCCCGGGTTTCGAAATCAGATTCGTCGATATTCGTGGAAAATTTGCAGGTTGTTCCACGTCGCACGGCGACGATCCTCCGGACGTGTTGAAAGACATCAACGCCATTAACCAGGGACGAATCGAAAAGGGCCCCCATAGCCGTGTTATCCGGCCGTTCCATTTGATCCTGTTTCCGTCAACGGCATCCGCGTTTTCCGACTGATATTGAATTCTCCATAATGGAATTTCCTCGGAGGCAACGGGATCGCGTTGCCTCGCTGCCGCGCCGCCTCCAGCCCTGGGATCAATGTCATTTTTACGTTATCGCTTGCCCGTAACGAGATAGACAGCAATCGCGAAATATCGAAAAATCTTTTCCCCCGGTACCGTTCCTCACCTGAGTGCGTGCGTGTGTGTGTGTGTGTGAGTGAGAGAGATGAATTCCGCGAACAGCTTTCCTCGCCGGCTGTGTGCGATGTACATACAACCGGCCGACGTATTCCGCCGGGCACTTACGCGCGCCGATGCCGCTGCAATCTGGTTAGCCGGCGCGAGATTGCACGGAAATAGCCCGGAGATCGCTGTTCAATTTCAAAGTAGTCCGCGGAAACTCACTCGAGAATCCACTCGAGTTGCGACGAGTACCAGGTCCCCGGCTCTCTCTCTCTCTCTCTCTCTCTCTCTCTCTCTCTCTCTCTCTCTCTCTCTCTCTCTCTCTCTCTCTCGGTGTATGTATACGTACTTACCTGGTGTGAAAACGCTCGAAATCGCACCTTCTCTCCCTCCCCCACCTCCTGTAGGTATCCTCGACGAATTATCCTCGCCTCGCGTGCGATTCAAACTCGTGTGCGCGCGACACCGAGTGGCCCGCCAACCGGTGATTGCGCGTTATTGTGCTCGGGCTGACTTCCCGCTTCGAATGTTAACGGCGATTAACAGCGAATGTCTCGACTCTGTTCCGAGAACCGATCCAGCTGATCCAGCGATGCTACCAAACTGTGGTTTCCTTTTGAAAATCTCTTCTGCCCGCGCACTGCCTCTCGCAGTCTCTTTAATTCTTTCTTTCTTTCTTTCTTTTCCCTTCCACTTTTCGAGATGATATTTTAATCATTTGTGCGAGGAGTTTAACTCGATTATAGTTACGTGAAACTAAGGAGGCGTGTATTTTTCTGTTTTCTTTCTTGGTTTGACTTGGTTTGACTGATTTTTGTACGGAGAGATTCGGTGTTACGCAAAGGTTGCGCTGCATCGTTGGTTTAACTTGTAGCGACTTCTACTTCGAAGAATTTAGATCAACGACATCTATGTTCCGTCGAGATGTGTATTTAATATAAACAATGGAATATTTAAAAATAGCTATTAATTTTATTATCACCATAGAAATGTTTACTGACACTTATATATATTGTAGCCATAGTAGANTATTTTGTGATATTGATAATATTTTTATATAAACAACTAAAATTAATTACGGAGTTATTATTTATTTATAGTATTGTGATATAAATATGAATTATCATAATTACTATAAACTTGCGGTGGCAGTTGATTGCGGACCATAACGAGCGACCCGAACCGTATACAATAATTCGTCGCTTTCTCTTTGAACTCGTCGGTACGATATCACTGGATATCATTTATTGTTTGTTTTGCCTATTGTTTGTTTTACTTAAATATACTTAAAACTGAGAGAATATTACAATTTTGGAATAAAAAATTCTTGACATCCGTAGCACAAGAGGTTAATTGCTGACGATTAACACAACGTTTCTTACAATCAGTGCCTTCTGCATAAATTAACGCTGTTTCGTTCTCTGCGTCAATTTGTGAGATGTTACGTTATTTTGCTGCACGTAATTGTAGACATAGAGACATTATTTTTCTAACATGCAACATATATTTTGGTAACGAAATACTGCCAAAATTGAAGATAATATTCATTTTTTTTTCTTTTTTCTTTTTCGCAGAATTCGAGTTTTTCGCAAATTTGACTTGAAATACAGCAATTTGAAGTAACGAAATTTGTTATTTCTATTTGAATGTCGTTGCGATTAATTTCTTATTTTTACTTGAGGAATAACTTTGTCTTGATAAAAATGCGAAGGTGCGAATTATAAAAAATATGTATTTTATGTACATCATTTTTTATCATTTGTGCATTTTCTTCATCTTTGAATTGTTTCCCCCATGTATATAAAAATCCACAATCTATTTATCATTAATCTCTGGCAAAGGGAACGTAAAATGAAATATTCAAAATTTTAATAACGCAGCATAAATTGCTGCTGACAGCTGTAATTAACCCAGCGGCGCAAGGAATGAATTTGTTATAATTACGGGAAATACGCGTTTCTATTTCTTTTCTTGCGTCTCTTTGTTTCAATTTCGAAAAGAAAGTGTCGCCTCGAGTTTTTGATACTGCAACGTATCACAAACTACTCCTATGTAACTGATAAATAAAGTTCTATTGAACAGCGGTAGTGTTTCTATGAGAAAACGATACGAGACTGGTCGAATTTCAAGAACATAAGCTTCAGTTTTCACCAGCGCGGTGTAGATTCGAGAACCTGAAAGTTACGCTGCAATTTTTGGTGTAGTTTCACAGCACGATATCACGTATTATATATGTTATAGCTTGTGAATTTTATTTTGTCGCTGTGCACGCCAATTCTCAAAAGCAGCAGAATTACACAGTACAATCATATCTATTCAGAAAAAGCATTTGAATAATTTTTATGAATCGCTCATCATCTGCGTGTATATAAATCATTTTGACATTTATGCAACAGTGTATTGAAAATCGACTGTCGTGGCTACTATTGATTAAATTTGAAAGAAATTTAAAAACTGTGGGTAGAAATTACGAGATACTCACATCTGTGAAAAATATTTAAACGACTATAATTCATTAAATCTATCTATCAAAAAAAAATGAGAAAAGAAATTAATTATCTTCTCGAACACAGTGTTTCATCTTTACATATTAGCGATCAATTGTATCGAACATAACTGGATATTTTGATAAATTTCTAACGAGCACTCACTTTTTATTTTGTTTTATATTAAATAATAACAGGCATTCTCTTGTCGCGTCTCACAATAACGTTTCTAATCTTTTAAATCTTCCAAAATAATCTTCCCATTTATATTAATAGTTATATAATTATAGATAATAATTTTATCGTTAAATTCTAATTTTATTAAAACGTCTGCGCAGATTTAAAGTAAAATTGGCGTTTCATTGAAAATTGTTCTTTATTAACTAAGAACGCCGATATTTTCGTAGTTGGTCCGCGCCGATGGAGGAAACGAATTTCTAAAATAAATTTTCTATTTAATCGCCAATCGCGCGGTTACATTATAACTTGTTTCGGATCAAAAATGGAATGTTAATGTCATGTGATGGATGACCCACGACCTGCTGGTCTATCTGACCCGATTTTCAGTAGGCGACAAGGAAAATGCGCGACAGTATTCTCACACAATCAGTGTTGCTACCTGTCCAACCGATCCTTGGTCTATGGACCTAAGCAACCTCATTTCCTCCTGTAAGCGTAGAAATATTTTTCATAAATGATCCAACCGCGTTGGTATACACACAGTCTCCGGCTACGACATATCCTCAGGAAATTTACATTATTTTAATATTAAACGCAGTATTCCCAGTGTACTCTACAGAAATACGTACATACAGTGGTTTCCATTAATGTTCGGATACTGTCATAATTTTGTAAAGAAAATTAATCGTACAATTAATAAACTTAGATTCATTTTGAAGCTTGAAGCCTCCACTATCAAAGTGCACCGTCCATTTTATTCCGAACTATTTTTACATCACGTAGCAAGCGAAGGTACGTTTCTCCACGAGAGAAAAAATGCTATACAACTGTCATATATTGTGCAAAAACATTGAAAAATTTTTCTCATTTTACGACTCTACAATAAATTTAAATATTGAAACTTCGTTCTTACCTTTTAGTTGACGCGCGATCTTTTCTGCCACTTTGTTGAACTTTGAAGAATATTAACCTTAGACGACGAAAGATAAAACAGTCGTAATATTCTTTTCATTTTCGCCTGATATTGAATAAATTAACGAAAAAAGAAAAAAAGTTTCGAAGAGCCTTCAGTCAGTCATGAAAAAAATTTGTTAATGTTTTTACATATTATGACAATTTAATTATTTAAGAGTATTATATTTTAGAGCAAAATATGAATTTATGATTAATTTGATTTATTAAGAATATTATATTTTAGAGCAAAATATTAATTTATATTTATTAAAAATATTATATTTTAGAGCAAAATATTAATTTATAATTAATTTTATTTATTAAGAATATTATATTTTAGAAAGCAAAATACGATATATTTAGAGGCTTCAAGCTCCAAAATAAGCCCAAACTTAGTAAAGTCGTACATTTAGTAACAGTTTCAACATTTAGCGGTCGAATATTAATGGAAGCCACTGTAGCACGTAGCAACAAAATTTGAATAGCATTTGCATCGTGATTGCTGTATTTATTTTCGATCGTCGCACAAACGTGAGAAAAATATTGTGTTTACAAACGTTGTTTGCGTCATCCGAGGAAGCCAAACTCATAAAACCAATTGGAAAAGGTTGCAATTCATTAGTGACGTTTAACCTTCGAATTCAGCTAGTTACTCTTAACAAGTAATTGTAAAACATTGTTGCTACAACAGATAGCAACGTGCTCGATCCGTATCTCGGCATTATAATAATCTTCTCTGTTTAGTGTGTAATTCTTTCCTTTGTTTTCCTGAATCTTACCAGGAAATCAATTACCAATTACCAATCACGAAACCAACTGAGAAACGTTCTTAGTAATTTAATAATTACAAACATTAAAAACACTATTTTTATCGCGGATGGCTTTTGATCTTTTTTTCCCGCAATTTTACGTATTTTTTTTTTTTTTTTTTACATAATTTTTCCTTTTGTTTTCTTTTTTTTTTAAATTCCACAGTCGAAAAATATCACAATTCGTTAATAATATTTAACCTTCGAATTGAGCGTAATCGTAACAATGTTATTGTTATGACAGATGATAATTTTTTCTTTCAGTTTTACTGAACTTCACTGGATCGTAAAACTAAGAATTCATTAATTAACGTTTAATCATTCTTCTTGATAAGTAATTGTAAAACATTGTTATTATAACAGATATTACTGCTTTGACTATTATAGTTTTATAATGATTTTACAAGAGTAATATCGTTGCAGGTTTTTGAAGTTTCTTTTTTCCTCTCGTTTTTCTGAATTTTGCAATATCGACGCTAGAACCATCGAGCTCTAACAAATATTATATATAACTTTGAACAATGATAATTAAGATAGATTAATCTGTACAATCATGTAATTTCTGTCCGAGCAGAAACCAATATTAATTTTGACGCAAATACTTTTCAACAATTGTAAAAAATACTTGGAACTTATCACATTGACAGATTTGATATTGTATCTTTATTATTTTTTTCTCCTACTTTTCTCTGACATTTAAAAATTCTTACGAACGTCGCTGAAGAGATAGAATCTAAAAGAAAAAAATTTGATTTGTGTGCAATATTTTTTAGATATCAGATTACAGATATTTATTATTATACGCATTGTGTGTATACATTTCTCTACAAGTCCGAATACATAAAATCCGCAAGAATTACAACTCTGTACGCTTTCCTTCCTACGAAATTCTCTCCTCTGTTTCTCTGATTGCGAGTTTCACAACATTAACCATTCTTTGCGCAACGAAGCTAGAATTTGAGTCACAACCCCTTCGAACGAGGTAATATTTATCCCGCGAATATCGTTCGTAGCAGCAGCAACACTGTTTCGCGTTCAGAACTTGAATTTAACTGTAAACTTTTATAAATATAAGTTATTTCGTAAACTTTTAACTTCTAAATTATTCCTTTTTCTGTTTTAAATTAACTTTTACATTAAAATTTTAATTCTGTTGTAAAAGTTCAATTCTAATGTTATAAAATTCAATTCTAAGTTATTTTGTATTTGATTAATAAAGGTTCTAAAAAGGTTCAATTCTAAGGTTTTGTATTTGATTAATAAAGGTTATTCTATCTAAAGGTTATTTCAAAGTAAAATATAAAAGTTTATACTCTTTTTCACTTACAGCTGGCATTATTTAAGAACTTGAAAACAGGATAAATATAAACGAGTAATTAAGTCGGGATTTTTATGCAACTATATGATCCAAGGTTTCAACCTCAAATCTATATGACACTTGACGGTAAATTTGTTTGAAAGAAATTAAACTTTTTCAAAGCAAAACAACCGTCTCTGTTCAACTAGAACTTTTTCTCACTTCCGACAGAAATAAAAGCTTTCTATCTATAGCACATATATATGAAGTATAAGTTTCAGTATATATAAAACTGTTTTCCTAGAACAGAAGAAAAAACTTAAAAAGTAAGGAAATAATCTGTTATGTGAGAAGTGAGATTGAAAATTTTAACAGTTTCATTCAAGCGTTCTGTTCGCGTTTCCAAGTCTCGGTCGAGATACACATTTTCGACTGTTAATTCGATGTATCACGAACAAAGGGAGGGGAACGAAGTAGAGGATGCGTCGAATCGTTATCGCGTAGTAAAAGTTGCGCGCGGGAAAGACCGAGCGGTGTGTTCGCGCCCGATCGAAAGTTCATCGGCCTTTCACTCGACTCCTCCATAAATTGTACGGCGAAATAACCACGAGATCCTTTCCAGCTATTATAGTACCTTTCGACTACTTTGCATCGACGATTCCATTTATATTCGCGTCTCGGGTCGCGCACGGCGAATGAGTCGCGCCGCGCTCGTTCGTGGCTTGCATTTATACTCATTGACAGGGATGATGGATGTTTCGATTTTACCCCTCGACTAGTATGATTATAGTTAATAGTTGGAGCACGTAGCAACGAAATTCAATCAATCTTTCTTTCGATCCATCGTCGGCTGGTATCAAACGATCATTTATTGCCCTCTCGCGCCCCCGATCCCGATACTAGATCGAGCCTAATGAAGCCCACCGTCCTTTTATTATTGCCTTGATGAATCGCGTTCCACGTTTTTTTTCCTTTCTTCCTTTTTTTCTAAACACTATACCGATCGGAACGTGTTTATTTAGCCATTGTAATGGATGATCGTCAGCACGAAACGGTTACCAGCCTCGGTACGGCGATTTAATCTCGCGTCGATTTTCACGAGCGAAGTTTCTTCTTCTCTTGGAAGCCGTCGTTCTCCGGGGGAAATCGAGCAACTCTGTCGATTATACTTCGGTGGAAAATTTGAGAAATTTTTGTCGATTATATAACTTGGTTTGGCTAATTCCGGGAGGACTTATAAAAGTAGACGCGAGGACAGTTTGTGCGCGAATGAAATTTTGTTCTATTTCATCAAGAGAACAGAATTTCAGCGCGTTTCGTTGAAAATTGCCTCGATAAATTTTCAAACTTGTCATATTGCAAAAAAAAAAAGAAAATTGTGCTCCACGTTCTTCATTCATTTTCGCGGATAGTGTAACCTCCTGCTAATTATTCTTTCCCTGTCGCGTCTACTTAGAATTATCTAACTTCGAACGTAACGTTGATAAACTTTCGATTTCCTGAAGAACTAAGATTTTGATAAAAAAAAAAAATTGTATTCTCGCTTTTCGACTCATCTTTCCACGTAGAATCACCTGTTACTCGGTTGTACCATCCTGTCCTGCGTACTTAATCTCTTGCGCTGGAATGATGTGCCACTCACGTCGAGAATTTTTTGTCTCAAAATTGTAATATTTTCTCTATGTTTAAGTAAAACAAAATAGGCACAACAAATACAGAAATTTCTCAATAATTTCTATTCGGTGATATATCGGCGAGTTCAACAAGAAAGCGACCAAGTATTGTGTACGGTTTGGTCACTCGTTATGGTCTGCAATCAGTTCGGTTAACCTCTTTCGCTGGAATGACGCACATCAAGAATTTTTTGTCTCAAATTGCAATATTTTTCAGTATTTTTAAGTATATTTAAGTGTAACCCAGGCAAAACAAATAATAAATTTATTACTTTGTTAATAATTTTTATCCGATGATATCACACCGACGTGTTCAAAAAGAAAGCGACGATTTATTGTATACGGTTTGGTCACTCGTTATGGTCCGCAATCAGCTGGTTAACCTCTTGCGCTGGAATGACGCACATCAAGAACTTTTTGTCCCAAATTGCAACATTTTCTCAGTTTTTAAGTATATTTGAATGTAACCCGGGCAAAACAAATGATAAGTTTATTACTTCTTAACTAATTTCCATCCGGTGATTATCATTCTTTTTCAAAAGGAAAAGAAAGCGACGAATTATTGTATACGGTTTCGGTCACTCGTTATGGTCCGCGCAACCAGTTGCCAGCGCAAGGGGTTAACCAGGTTTCTTATATAAAGTTCATACATTTCTCTTGTAGAAAAGGAAAAGATCACAGTGTAATTATGAAAATGAAAAGTTGTAGAACAATCAGCACACACGTATCAATCCACACGACAAACATTAACGTGATAGCGAAATAACATGTTTTGTACGAAAAGCGATACAATAAAAAAGAAAAAGAAATTTATTAGGAATTTCTACGAGATCCACTCCAACAATATTTAAAGGGTGAAACTTTTTAAATGGTAGAAATGCATGCACCTGCACGGATACGTGTTACAGGAACTCTCTCTCTCTCTCTCTCTCTCTGTTCCAGTTACACATTTGCCAAGAAACGTATCATTTCCCACTATAAACTTCTCTCTGGACAAGTATTAACCGCTAAATGCCAGCTTGCTGAATTGATTGTTCACTTACAATTCACTGAAAATCGGAAGAATCTAATTGCGATATAGAACTGATCTTTTTCAGTTGCTATTTATGGTGCATGCAACATGCTTCCTTCATCTGGAGTATTCTGAATTCTAAATCAATGCTTTGCTCCACGAAATGCATCTCTTTACAGAACAAGCCTTTTCCTCTCCCCACTGAAGTTAAAATTATCTTTGAAACGTCTAATAAAGAAGCGGTGTAGGAAGTTGAAAAAAATCGAGCCAAGAAAAGTGTACATGTATTATTTTATTCTTCAGCAAAGTATTCGCGTTTGAATCATTCTTCTGTTTTTGTCAGATGTATGATATTTGAAAAAAAGCATGAGTGCAGTTTTGTTGACATATTGAAAAGAGTTTGTTTTATTAAGTTTGTTTATTAAGTTTATTAAGAATGTAGAGCAGCGTGACGTTATCTCTAGCATTTTCTGTCAAACGGCGCTGGCACGTATATTTCGCGAATAAAACGTGTCGCTATCTCCAAAATTTAACAAAAATTTGAATTTATGAATTGATTAAACAAGCCAACACAAGATTTAGAGAGAATCACTCGTATCCTACCTTTGTGATTTTCGTTGTATCATTTGATTAATCCATAAAGTGAAATTATGTCCTATGTTCTTATTTTATCAAGTAGGATTTTTAAAGTTTTATGGATTTTTAAATTTTTTTGTGGACACAGCTGAAGAAATTGCCAAAGAAATTTGTTTTCTCGTAATGTACACTTTACTCTAGGCATTTTACATATTTTTGCATATTATACGCGTGCATTTTTGCAATTTTCAATTCCTCCCAAGTGGATAAAAATCGGTCATCTGTACACGAAATGAAAGAGAAACAATGTGTTGTGCAAAATGAAGAAAATGTATATTTATATCGTAAAAAAGAAAAAGAAATTCAACTAAATAGGAACAAATTGATACTTTAAACGAAAAGACGTTTTATTAAAAAAATTGTAACAGAAACGAAACATGGAAATAAATCTAGGATACTTCCATTTCAAAATGTTTCTCATTCTTCCGCAAAAAACTGCATTCGTCACATGTTGAATTTCTTCTAATTTCAACAAGCGCATTATACACTTCTGACGTTATTATAATTCTGGTGAGTAGCTTTGCGACACTTGGAAAAAAATTCACGCTGACGTAAACTTGTTTATCGTTCGTTTCACGCCGAAGGAAATATCGATCCTTCGTCTCTTATTTTCGTCGTATGCTTTTCAACGAAGCGCTTGCGAGTAGCATAATGAAGTTTTACGACTGAATTGTTAAATTATTGGTAGACTGTGTTTTCCTTTTGTCGTCGTCAATTAATCAGAAATCTTTACGTGTTTACAGAAAATTCAAAGGTGGAGAAACGTACAGAAAATGAATGAACGCAGAAACGCGTAAAATATTCAAAGCACGGTAATGGTTTGTAAGTAACACAAATCAATAAAACGCGTGGTCAACGCTGTACTTTTTTAACGCGTTGACCACGCGTTTCATTCCTACGAAACGCTATATCACAAGTAAAATGCAACGGAAGCGTATCTTTGACTTTATGACACTGCTTGGTTACATATTTGCGTTTAAATATCTCTTGTCGACGATTTTCATCTTAATTTTGTATTCATTTATAGAAACATCGGCCATCGGTCAAAGTGTCAATTATGTCTATGAAAATATAAATTCGCACAAATACTCGCCAGATATTGTAACATTACGTTACAGGAAAATTTAATTACATATTTGCGTTATTTAAATACCTGTTGTCGACGATCATGTTCATCTTTAGTTTAATTATTTGTAGAAACATCGGATCAAAATGTCAGTCATTTCTGTGAACAACATGAATTTGCATGAGTATCCGCAGCCTGGCTGTAAAACACGAATATCACATTTCACCTCGTTCGTTATATCTAAATGAAAAATTAAATTAATAGCCTAGAGATTGAGAAACGTATTTATTTGTCAGATATCGGGGAAAAAGAAACTTTCAATATAAATCGTAGATATTATCAGAGGTTAATTAAAAGTTTCAAACATTTTTCGGATGAAAAGGAGCAAACTCGTAAGAGGCGACCGTTTAAAAGAGACTGTTACGACAAATTAACAAGTGCAAGATGGGACATTATGGTTGTGCGTATTCATTTGCTGGAATGGACTTGGCAAACGAGCCAGGCTCTCGTGTGGCCAGAATACGAACCATGTAGGGCACTATGGCAATGTCTTGTTTCGGAGGTGCGGAGAACTAAATTAATTAAACAACTGCAAAAAAAAAAACTGAGTCTCTTTCTTCTTATGCGCGCTAATTCACTCTCAGTAGTTACGATTTGCAATTTCAATAAAAAAAAAATTGTTCTAACAATTTAGAGAAATAATTTGTAATCTCGTAACGAAGAACGCACTGCTATAATTTCTTTCATGTAGATACGAATTTTACCTATAGAAAAAAAGGAAAGAAATTATATTATTGTTAATTTTGTTGAATGGAATGATTTGCAAGATGGTCTGATTAACTGTAAACAAAGATTGTACTATGCTGTCGAGTGCAGTTCTTCAGTTCCTTTAGTTCTCTTAATTTTAAAATTACCAAACCTGTTAAAAGTGCTTGTGTTCATCCTTTGATAAGGTCTTTGGTCTTTCAGGGTTTTCGGTTTGTTAATTTTTAAATTACTATTGAATTTTGTCAAAATGAAAATACTAAATTGTACATATAAAGAAATATAATTTAATCATATAATTTTTATTTTACTAATTCTTCTTTAACTTGTGCATTTATTAACATTTCTTAAGATTTAATAATATTGAATATTTTATTAGTGCGATAGAAATTATATTACACTATCTGCATAACAATAATATAATTATGTTAACATTATCATGTTATATATTATTATCTGACTTTCATTATACTGCACATATATTAATATATCGAAAAATAAAGTAACGTGTTGTGGCTCAAAGAAAAAGCTTGTACCAATATCATCTCAACAATTGAAATGAGAAATTAACACAAGGAAAAGTGAAGTCGTAAATACTGTTTCGGAACATCGTTTCACCGTTGCCATGATCCGCGAATAAAAATGGACACGACTTATATTCTCACGCAAATCAATTCGCAATAAATCGATCGGTATAAAAAGTTTATCTCCAGTGTAAAGTTTATCTTTTTCCTGTGCACGGTCAAGCGATATCGTTGCATAATGCGGGGATACTTGTTTATCGGTATACCGGCACGGAGTACACTGCCAAATTGCCTGAAGATTCTATTAATGCTTAATGATCGGTAGCGAGGATTCATCGAGGATGATCGTGTATACGTGTATATACCGGTGGTATTACACAGTATAACTCGCCGATTGCCTTGCTTCGTTGATTTCACCGGTGAAAGTGAAGATCGTCTGCGCACGCAGTGACGCGATTCACACCGATATCGATTATCCGATAGCCACGGCGATCGAGATCCACTTCGACAAATTAATTCCCGATCCTCTTGGCCCGGTTTTTCTACTAATACTCGTAAGTCGATCTGTATTTTATATAGGGTAATCGCTTCCTTCCGCAGAGCGCAACCGTATGTAATCCATGCAATGCATTCAGTTAGGGTATAGAGGCTGGTCGCGTAAATATCTTTTCGAATTTCGTAACGATGCACAGGAAATATTTTTCGCCTAACATGAGTGGTATCGGAAGGTCAATGATATTTTCTTTTTTTTTTTTCTGGAGTTTTCAAAGTTGTTGATGTTTAGTTTTTATGAATTTAGTTTGGTCACTGATCGAACGTGTGGCTTTGCCGTTTGACTGTGCGTTAATTTTCCATTATTACTCATTTTATATGCAATGAAAATGAATTCAAACAAACAACGTCTGAAAGATGATTTCTTTCCAGTATATGCACGGAAATTATATATGTATTCAAATTGACTTACGCATGATACAAGTGGCAACAACACGAAAGATGGCGCACACGAGCAAGAAGATCCTAGCAAGAAAATAGATTTAGAAACGACGTCGAACCTAGTTCTCGAAACGTTCTAAAATATCCAAGATTTACAAACGAAAAGTTTCAGTTTCCACGAAAGATTTAATTTAACCATTTTAAGAAGGAAATTATATTTAAATGAAAAGTATCAAGTCAAGTTGGTGTAATTTGACTCGGTTTAGGTTTACTAAGAAAAATAACAATTACAAAAGAAATCAATGGAGACTAAATTCATGTACGACGTTATATTGTCCGGTGTTATAAGGATCAAGTAACAAATTGTAATTACTTTCCTCGCATGATGAGTACGCTCGTCGATACTTAGAAAAATTGCCAGTTCAATTGACAAGTATAATACTATCGTTCACTCGGCTAAGAGATGAAAGCAATTCGGAAAGTACGAGGTGTCCATAAAGTATCTTTACAATTTCAAAAATTCATTACAAAGGCAAACGAAACGACAGATAAGTGAAAATTATTACAGAATGAGACGTATATATTTAAGTTTCTTTCGCCTCATTTAATGCACCTCTATGTGAACACCATAATTGCACGAAGCACATTAAGACGGTACTCGATTTCTTACACGATCGATGTTTTTCTCAGATGTTCTTGGTCGTCCACTCTTCCTTTCATCGAACACTGTCCCTGTCTCTATAAATTTCCTGTGCCATCAGCTGAATTGACGGACGTGACAGTGGATCTCTTCCATATTTAGTTCTGAAGTTTCGCTGAGTCTGCAGATCCGATTTTTAATAAACCATGATACGCACTGTGCCTTCTCTTGAGGAGTAACCATTTTGTAAGTGGTTCATTTAACAGTATCTTATTCATCAACAGGGTACCTGAAGTGCAATGTAACAAAATGATAATCACTGAGTACATAGAACAACACGAAGATGTCTCGTCAATTGCCTTTGTAATAAATTTTTGAAATTGTAAAGAGCAGAGGATCACTGATGATGCCACTGCCACCATTGATGAGGGTATGCTACAACGAACATGGCAAGAAATCGAGTACCGTCTTGATGTGCTTTGTGCAACCAATGGTGTCCATATAGAGATGTATTAAATGAGGCAAGAAAAAAAAAACTTAAATACATACGTCTCATTTTGCAATAATTTCCACTTATCTGTCTTCTCATTTGCCGCCGTAGTAAATTTTCGAAATTGCAAAGAGACTTTACGGACACCCTGTATTGTTCAACACGGTTCGAAGTGAAATAGGAGGTGCTCGCGTAAATTCTCGCTGGCAGAGCCGGTTTATAAATACTTCGCGATGTCACCGGTGTGCGGCGAAGCCGCAAGGGTGGAAAAGTTGCCGGCACACGCTCGAGTTGCTTTTCCCAGCGGCGGGTGGAGCGCGGACAACGAGGAACTGCATGGCAAGACGAACAGCTGCGTGCTGCCGGCAACTTTCCGCCCATTCCGGAGGGGGCATATTCCTCGAGATTGAATTCGAAAGAGTCGACGACGACCGTCTCGAAGTTTTCTGTGAGTGATGCGCGCACGTCAACCGCCGCGCGAGGTGGAAATGTCGTCGGGGGGCTGTATAATTTCTCGCTGCTTCCCGGAAATAAGGAGCAACGATGTTTTCGCTGCGGCCGCCGCCGATTTCCAATCGTTTCGAGGTCGACGAGACGTCAAATACCGAAATACCTTTTGCTCCACCCTCGTACACCCTTACAGTTTCTCGGTACCTTGATTCGCGCGATCTTCTAACGAAGAGCTGTGTGCGTTGCTGTTGCAAATTTCCCTCCACTTCGTGGCTAGGGAAAGAAGTGAAATTGAGTTTTGCTCTTGACGAGGAACACTCTGTTCGATTGACAGTGAAATTGTACGAAAATTGTTCTTTTTTTTAATAGGAATTTGGAAAGTTCTCCCTTTCTTTTTTTTTTTTTGTTTTAGAAATTCGTTTACCCCTTGAAAAATTTTGAGGAATAAGATTTCGATCAGCGAAACATTCGATTAACCCATTTTTGATATCTGTAGCATTTTCCAACGAATTACGTTTGAAACTGTCGATGAATAAATACATCGTATTTTATATTATAATATAATAATGTATTATATTATATTATGAACAATATATTATATTTGTTGTTTTCCAGAAGTGAGTTCCCTTTTGTTTTCTTAACGCGAGGCGCGTCGAGTTTTCGATCGGAGAGTTTAACCTCTTGCGCTAGTTCACCGACCGTAACGAGTGACCAAACCTTATACAATAATTCGTCTTTCTTTTCAATTCATCGGTACATCACTGGATAGAAATTACTGAGAAATAATAAATTTATTCTCTGTTTTGCCTGGGTATATATTTCAATATACTTAAAACTGAGGAAATATTGCAATTTTTGACCAAATATTCCCGACGTGCGTGGCAAGAGGTTAAGCGACAAGCAAATCGGGGAAACAACGCGATCTCGCGCAGCAGGGTTGCAGAAGCGACGCAGAAGAAAATGATGGAAGTGGGCTCTGGTGTTCGATGTGTCTAAAAGCTCTCTCTCTCTCACACATATTCTGCCCGAGCTTTCGTAAGCTGCAACTCCACTCACAGGTTATAAATAGGAAATAGGTGTTCACGGTGGGATCTCCCCTTCACTTGCAGTTTTCTCACCGTTTGTTAAGCGGTGAACGAACGAGCGAACATTCGCTCGCCGCGCTCGTGCTAGGCGCGTTCTACCTAATCCATTTTTCGCGACCTCCTTCGTAGCTAACGAAGAGAAAGAGAGAGAGAGAGAGAGAGAGAAAGAGCATCTGAGCATGGAACGAGGTTAACCGTGCAACAGGAAACCGCGTTTTGACGTACGTATAACGTACGAATGCACTCCCCGCCGCGCGACGGACGTTGCAACGCGCATCCCGTCCCTGTTTACCGTTACCCTGAAAACGCGCGTGTTCGCCGCCTGTTTAAATCGGTAAATCGGTAAATCTGTATGATCCTCCTCGGTAAAGCTGAGGCTTATTACTTTGAAACGCCGACTGTGTTATATGCGCGCGCGACCGCCCCCTCCACCCCCGCGGATTCTGACGGACCACCGAGGGAGGGGAAACGTTTGCAAACCCGATTTGCCATTTATCGAAAGAGGAACCGGGGGCCCGGTAGTTTCTGATTTGCAAGCGTCGTTCTCCACGGTCGAACCGCGGAATTGTTAACCAGTTGCGCTGGCAACTGATTGCGGACCATAACGAGTGACCGTATATACAGTAATTCGTCGCTTTCTTTTTCTTTCGAACTCGTCGGTATGATATCACTGGATAGAAATTACTGAGAAACGATCAATGTATTATTTGTTTTTCCTATACTTGACACTAGAACTACCAAAATGGTCAAAATGAGCAGTTTCTAACTTTGTCAGAGTAGCTTTGTAGTATCGTAATGTCGCGTTTTTAATGACTTTTGTAAACTATACAAATAAAGCTTCGTGTTATTTATAGTATTATAAATTTCTTTCTGTTCCTCGCATATTTAATTTCTGTGACAACATTTTTATACTTTGATCGTCGGTAGTTCTAGTGTTAAATATACTTGAAACTGAGAAAGTATTACACTTTTGGAACAAAAGATTCTTAACGTGCGTGATACGTTAATTCCAGCGCAAGAGGTTAACCAATTGCGCTGGCAATTGCGGACCATAACGAGTGACCGTATATACAGTAATTCGTCGCTTTCTTTTTCTTTCGAACTCGTCGGTATGATATCACTGGATAGAAATTACTGAGAAACGATCAATATATTATTTGTTTTTCCTATACATAACACTAGAACTACCAAAATGGTCAAAATGACCAGTTTCTAACTTTGTCAGAGTAGCTTTGTAGTATCGTACTGTCGCGTTTTTAGAGATTTTAATGACTTTTGTAAACTATACAAATAAAGCTTCGTGTTATTTATAGTATTATAAATTTCTTTCTGTTCCTTGCATATTTAATTTCTGTGACAACATTTTTATACCTTGATCGTCGGTAGTTCTAGTGTTAAATACACTTGAAACTGAGAAAGTATTACACTTTTGGAACAAAAGATTCTTAACGTGCGTGACACGCTAATTCCAGCGCAAGTGGTTAATCAGTTGCGCTGGCTACTGATTGCGGACCATAACGAATGACCAAATCGTATACAATAATTCGCTTTCTTTTTCTTTTGAACTCGTCAGTATATGATATCACTGGATAGAAATTATTGAGAAGTAATAAATTTATTATTTGTTTTGCCTATTTTATCTTAATTAAATATATAATTTTGTTTATTGTAACATGTTATGCTATAATATATAACATATAATATGTTATAACATAACCCATGTTATGCCTAAGATAACCTATATTCTAGTTAAATACATTGACATTTAGTGTGTTTATTGTTAAATAAAATTTTTTACAGTATCAGAAAACGGCATTACTTATATCCTTAACCACTTGCGCTGGCAACTGATTGCGGACCATAACGAGTGACCAAACCGTATACAATAAATCGTCGCTTTCTTTCTCTTTTGAACTCGTCGGTATATGATATCACTGGATAGAAATTATTGAGGAGTAATAAATTTATTATTTGTTTTGCCTATCTTGTTTCACTTAAATATACTTAAAATGACGAAAAGGTTGAAAGTATAAATAAGAGGAGCGGCGCGGATACTCGACGAGCTACACTATTGTTCCAATCTTGCAACAACTGTAAATTTTCTCGCTGCATTTTTCTCGTTTTCTTTTTCCTTTTCTTTTTTTTTTTTTTTAGGGGTCTTTTTATTTCGTACACGCGCTTTCGCGCATATTTGATTGGTCTCTTTCTCTAAAATCTTTCTCTCGCAAGATATTTTCAGAGCTGGCCATTTTGAAACGGCGATGATTTATGACGATGCGCGTGCATCTCCTTGGAAAGAAACTTTCACAGTGTGAGAATCGTTTGTCTGCGACGCGTTTTTAAGTAATTGTGCGGCTCGGTCGTGGCGTGCGATAGCTAAATTTAGATATCAAATGTGGGACTCGTCAAGACGGGAATACGCGGTTATGTTAGTCGTAAGTGCGCGTCGATCGGTGAAGTATGTAGATGTGCACGATTCCGTCGAAGATTATCGAACCTTGGATAAGAAAATGTACATCCGCGAGCGGATGCACTTTAAATGAAAGTAAACTTGTCAAAAATTGAAGAAACCGATCATTAATATAAATATCTAATAATTTTAATATATAATTGTACCAAAATTTTTAAACTCATTACCTACAGTATAGACAATATTAAATTTTTAATACAAAATAAGCAAAATATCAAAAATTTAACTGATCGTCAATATATATAATTATACTAAATACTGATGAAATATTATCTTTGTAAATACAAAATGATATATTTTTAAATTCATTATCTACAGTATAGACAATATTAAATTTTCAATACAAAATAAGCAAAATATCAAAAATTTAACTGACCGTCAATATAAATATGTAATAATTTAATATATAATTATACTAAATACTGATGAAATATTATCTTTATAAATACAAAATGATATATTTTTAAACTCATTACCTACAGTATAGATAATATTAAATTTTCAATACAAAATAAGCAAAATATCAAAAATTTAACTGATCGTCAATATAAATATCTAATAATTTAATTAATTAATTTATTTATTATACATAATTCTCTACCTTGCGGCTGAAGGATGGCTTCCGGTTGATACTCAGACTACCTTAAATGTAAAAAAAACAACTACAAGTCCTTACCACTAAATTTCCTTAACAGTAAAACACATTAAGCTATAAACAATAGCCATAAACAATATATTTTCAAATTCATATTTACATTTAATAATATATTATTAATATATTAATATCATAATAATAATATATTATTAATATAATAATATCAGTATACACATTTAATAATATATTTTCAAATTCATATTTATAATTATATTCATTACCTACAATATAGACAATATAAAATTTTTCATACAAAATATCAAAGCCAAAGTATCAAAAATTTAACCGATCGTCAATATAAATATTTAATAATTCCGTATGTTTACGCGGCATCCGGTCGGCGATTGTCAGCCAAACTGAGTTGTGAAACGTGCCATATGCGCGTTGAATCCTGTTCACTCCGACGTGCACGATCATTTTTCACACCTCCTCCCCCATCTACCGTTCTCCGTTTCAAACGTCTTTCTACGCAGCACGTAGGGATGCCGTTGAATGTAATCGCATTCCGCGAGTGAATTCCCCCCGTTTCGAAAAAAGGAAGAAAAAAAAAAAAAGAAAAAAGAAAAGAAAAATGAGCAATTCGGCCCCCGTGGAATCCATGGAGTCCAGGCCCCTGCGAATTGGCCGAATTCCACGAATGCCAATCGACCGGCCAATTTGCAGTTGAAACTTGACAGCGCAGAGACACACACACACACGACTGACTAAATGATTTCTACTCGCCGCGCGTGTTTGACGCACGCGTGCCTAACTGGCAATCTAACTCGCGAAATAATCAACGTCGCCGATTTAACACGCATGTACGCGCACTGGGCGTGCGTGTGACTTCTCGCTTGGCCTTTGCCCAGACTTCTCGATAATGAAAATTCAATCATTTCCACTTCGGCCTTTCTCCTCGCGGTTCGATCAGTCCGACGAAATCTGTTCCCTATTGCTTTTGCCTTTGATTTTCCTACGCTGCGATTGCGACTTTTTTTTTTTTTTATATTATCGTCGATGCACGGATACTTTTTGCTGAACGTTGGAAACGACAAAAACCAAACGGAAACCAACGTTATCGTTTGTATACGGTAAACTGGTGTGTAGCTTCTTTTTCCTTTTTTTTTTTTTTTTTTTTTTTTTTTTTTTTTGTTTGAATCAACATTAGAGCAACAACATGCAACGTGCAACCTGTCTAACTCTTCCTCTTTCTCCCTTTGCAATATAATATTTGCAAAGTGCTCGTCGATCCAACGTTATTGTTGTTTATACCTTTTCGCGGAAGCTCACGGTTTTTCGCTGAAATGTCATCCTCCCCTCCCGCGCGCGCTCTACTACGCTTTTTCCGTGACTGTACAAAAAAAGAAAAACCACTTTCAAATTTTCAATCCTTACACCGACGCGAACGAGGTGTACGATCTGAATAGAATGAAATCTGAATAGAGGCGCCTGCGCGCGAAATCGAGCAGTTGAACTTTGCTTCGTTGCGTTACGTTGAGTCGTGTTGTAATAAAATGGTCTGTTTTCGTGTTCTACGTTACGTAGTGAAATATATTCCGCTCCGTATGCACGCTGGTTTTATAGCTGCAAAGCGAAAATAACGAAACTAGATTTTCACAATGTAGCGACGTACGTATGTATGTGTTTTCGAAAGTGGATGCTTCAAGCATTAAAACTGAATGAAGGTTTGTTGTTGCACGATTTTGTAACATCGAGTATTAATGCGAGTGACTGTGGAGAAACGTCGCCTAACAATAATATATAATGATAATATATATAATAATAGTCGTAGTATAATAATAATAATAATGTAATAAATATAATATAATATAATAATAATAATAATATAATAATAATATAAAAAACCTCCCCTATAATAATATGAGGAAGTTTTTCTTTAGAAGCTCATAGGTTCAGCCTAAACAGAGAAATATTTTGTGTCTTTTATTTCTAAATGCATGATCAGATTGTTGTCTTTATTTTTGCCACTAGTTTTTTATATGTTGTCAAATTAACAAAAACGCGCCATCTGTCCATGACACAGGCGTGAAATACCAAATACTAAATCATCGGCGACGTAAAACATATAAATTTCAAGCAGAACGATATAACAATGACACGACAATGAGCACAGTAAATTTCAAAATTACTTATTGGCCCCAAAATTAGATATTAACATCTTCACGTGGCACCCGAACTGGAATTTCGTATTTTATAATTTCCAATGCATCGCAGACTCTGCAATTTCTTGGTTGGGTTTGTAATTTGTTTATAAATTTTGGTAAAAAAAAAAAAAAAAAAAAAAGAAAAAAAAACAGCAGTTTCTCTTTACTATCAGTCTATCAGTTTTAGCTTTTTAACGCTAGAACTATCGAAATGATCAAACTGGCCAATTTAGAATCTCACAGTTACGATACTTGTATTTCAGAGATTTCAGTGATTCTTCTTCTCTGTGAATAAAAGTTTGCGCCGCCATTTATTTTTATCATTTTTTATTTCAACGCAACTTGCTGACTTTAACGTTCTATTCTATAGCGTTAAAGAAAAAAGCTACGATGTGTCGAAAACGTGTTAGATCCGCCGCTGCTGTACAATCTGTCGAAATGTAAGAACGGAAAGCAACGCGGTTCGGATGTTTCTGAACAATCAGAACACGTGGGCAGAAGAATCGTGAGAAACAGTTGTTGGTGCAATAGCGTGATAGCCGCGCCCGACTGGAGAGTTAATTGCAACCATGGTATTCAATTTTCGGGGCATGGTTGGCGAATTGAATTTCGGAAGTGCGAGGGAAACGGGTGAGACTGTGCTCCGCGCAGGTGACGATTGCGTGTTGTTTTTGAAAATTAGATTGCACGCACGCGCGAGCGTAACGCGGTTAGAAGTTTTGGCGACGAATTGTTCGCTTGTCAAGGCAACCATATTGATCTCACTGCGGAGGAGATCATGTTCGCGCGTTACGGAAGTGAAATTTCATTCGTTTTTTTTTTTTATATTATGTCGTTTTACACACTACACTCGTTTAGATTCGATGATGACTTTAATTACTCGCAGTTTAATGAACGATTGAACGATTGAAATATTTTTGCCACTCTTCGAACTTTATATAACGGAGGAATATTCTTTCATTTCTTGCAGTAGCCGGATTGAAACGATCCGCTGAAATGAGATTAAAATTAAAAAAAGAAAAAAAAAGAAAGAAAAGAAATTTAAGCTACGTTGTTTAAATTCTGCGTCAAAATCTCGACACTTTGTGAAATTTAGAATGTGTGTCGATCGCTCTATAATCTCGATATGGAACAGATATGTACATTGAAATTCACTTGATTTTTTGAAACTAGTTACTATAGTGGACTACAGAAACAAACTTGGAGATTTGGCGGGACGTGTCGGTTACATTTACTATACATAATTTCTCATGTAAAAATTCTGGCCCTTTAAAGGTTAATTGTCTATACAAAATATATGTACATAGATATTTCAATCAAGATACATATAAATCACATATTTATTATTATTAGTAATAATATATAGTATTACTATAGTTATAATATATAGTATACTGTAGTATTATATATATTATAGTATATTATAGTTGTAATATATAGTATATTATATATATTATACTAATAATAATATATAGTATTATACCACAGTATATTAATCATAGTAGAATTATTACATTATTATTATACTACTTATTATACCATATTATAGTGTATTATATACTATATTATTTACCGATTTAATTATGTGTGCCAATAAATATTATCATAAACATTAAAGTGCATTTCTATCAGTACATGTTCTTCCAGGATTCATGACCAAACTGCATTTAAATACATGAATATGTTTCCACTCCTAATTGAGATACATACATACATACATGTAAATATCACTGTGCCTCGCCTGAGGTAAGATCAGAGGCTAGAATTAGATTGAACAGTCCCATTTCACGTATTTGTCGAAATGCTTGTGCATGTATTGTATGTAAATGTGCTTGCGTAATATCGTGTGCAAGTTGATTATTGATAGAACGCAAATGTTTGGAGATATGTGGGAAATTTCAGATTCAACAGGACGCGTGCAGCACAAAAATATATAAAATATTCGAAATGACAGCGTCTGCTACAGTCGAGCTGTAGATTTTTGTTTATGCGTGTATACTTATTACTCAAAGTGCTCAGAACTGCGTCAAATGCCCAAAATACGGTAATAAATTTGTTGCACTTGAATGAGTTGTTACTTCGTAAATTATATTTAAGAAAATAATATGCAAATTTGCATAGGAATCGCAGTCTACTTATTATAATAAATATTTAGTAGATAACGAGAAGATTTTAATGTAAGTATATATAAGCTTCAATAGCTTACTTAATGTAAGTATATATATATATAAGCCTCAAATGTAAAACAAATATCGCCCACCAATTTTTAATCATTAAATTTGAATTATCGTCACTAAAGTGTAAAAATATAACAATGAATTATTAAAATTAATATAATAATAATAATGACAACAACAACAAAATAATAATGATGATAATAATAATAATAACGTATCAATAATCGGTTTGCATATGTGTCTGTGAAAAAAAGAAATCTTGCATTCTGCAGCTCGAGTGCAGAGAGTGTTCCCAGGCTAGTTACGAGCATTATACAACATTTATCATCATTCATCCGGATTGTCAGCGTTAATTGTCAGTTTTCTTCGCGAAAATCTTCAGTTCCTTGTTTTCATTTTACCGCGTTTACATACACTATCAATTAACGTCCACGATGAGATTTATGCGAATTAAATTACGTTGAATCGTCTTGCTCGCGTCGCGGTGAGTTTGATATGAAGACACACTGAACAGGAAATTCGTTTTTTCAATGGAAATCTTTACTTTCAACCTGTGAGCTGCGTAGCTAAGAATTATTGATTAGATTGCAAGTAAATTGAATTTTGTTGTACGGCGGTTGGTTTTATTAGTGTTCAAATTCGGAGATGTTATTGAGTTGTTATAAATATATTATTAGCAATTGTCGCGTAATTGTTAATTAAAATTCGAATATCCACGAAGAAATTCCTTTTAGAACATTAATTCCTAAAAGAAAAGAAATTAGAAAAATTGAAAAACGTAGAGGAAAAGTGATTAAAAATTACGAAAAAACGCAGAAACTGGATTTCTCTGTTACATGCAACTTTTTTTTTTCTATTCTTATCTATTTTTTTCCACTATCTTTCTATTGTTCTATTATCTTTTTTTTTCTATTCTCTTCTATTTTTCTATCTGCTACGTACAGCTCTTCTTTTTCTATTTTCATTACTTCGTCGCAGTCCCAAAGTATTCCAACATTCACGAATATTTCTAGGCCAAAGACGATATCAAATTTTCAATGTTCTTCGTTCGAAAAGAAAAAAAAAAAAAAAAAAAAAAAAAAAAAAAAACAAAATGCCTTCTCTTACACGACGAACGTCAAAGTTAACCAGTTAACTCGAAGAACGAGTTAGATCGCTTGAGAACGTTTGGTGCATTTACAAGCGATAAGGTTCCGCGCCTCTCGCGGAATTTCGCTTCCTTTCACCGCACCTGAGCGCGTGGGCTCGCGATATCACGCCCCCCCCCCCCTCTTATCGTCGAATCTGACGTACATACACATGTGTGGCCCGGCAGTTGCTACTTCTTCCACCGCGAGCTATAACGGCTTTTTTCTGCTCGGGTATATTCCGAGGGTAGTTCCATTCTTTAAGAGCCCATATTTCTATCGAGGATAGCTAAAAAAAAAGGGGGGGGGGAACTATATTGTCCTGACGCGCAAACTCGTTCGTAGATCGCTGTTAGAATTCGTCAGCTGAGATGATAAGAGCTAAGTACTTGCTAAAACGCGAAATAAACAGTCAAAGGGGTAATTTGCACGTAATACCGGGACAACTTGACAATTGGTCGCGAATCGAGAGATATTTTATTTTGTCTGAGAGAGATTTTGGTATTTTGAAGTGCCAAATTTGAAGTCAGAAAGTGATGGCGTCAATATATATATATATATACAATTTTTTTTTCTTAGTTGTAAACTGTGATAAAATATATGTATTAGTAATTAAAAAAATATAGTAAGTAAATGTATTAATATTTATATATTATTTATTAATATTTACTAATCTATATATTAGTATTAGTAATATATATATATTAATATTTACTAATATATATATTAGTAATTTAAAAAAAATAGTAAGTATAAAAATAATAAGTAAAGTAATAGATAATAAGTAATTAATAATAAATAATAATAATAATAAGTTATATATATATATATATACACGTAACTGTGATAAAATATATATATTAGTAATTAAAAAAATATATATATATATGTGTGTATATATATATATTTTTTTTTACTTATTATTACTATTTATTATTAATTACTTATTACTTTACTTATTAACTTGTTACTTACTATTTTTTTTTTAATTACTTGAAATATGTACAAAACTTCGCCAAGTCTCACCAATGCAGGTTCGAGCATTGAAAAAGTGGAACCACGTTCCAGAGAGTCGAACGAGATAAAGATCCAAGAATGTAGAGAAATTACTTGTAACAGTTACAAACAGCGCAACGTAATGAATCGCATTCAATATTTACGACCAAAGCGATTCAATTCGAAAGAAATGTGCTTCCCAGGGGAACTTGAAAATTTTAATAAACGTGTCTCGATATGTTCATCTATCGTACCGTTTGCAATTTTGCAATTTCAATGAAAAATTCACCACATCGTTCAGTCTTTCTACAGCAGTAAAAAATTTACAATACCGCTGGCGGTATTTTTGGCACTTATTTTTCAATTGCACTCGGTAGTTCTTTTTCGAAAAAAAAAAAAAAAAAAAAAAAGAAGTAGACCAGAGGTAGAAGTTTGTAAACGAAAGGGGGCAAAGCTGTACGATGATGTTCAAGGTGATGCCTGAATTTTAGCGGTGCAACGATTCGACGGGGAGAAGCCCGATAAAGGGGAACGCAGCTCGCAACGTGGGACGAAGAGGACGTATTTTTATAAAGATTCAACCCAAAAAGTGACCGCCGTCGTGGGGCAGACTGTCGTGCTGTTGTGCCGTGTTAAGAACCTGGGGAACAGAACCGTGAGTTTCAAGTTACTCCTTGGAATGATAGTGTCACGCTTGCACGCTTCGCAATTACGAACGAGATCGAATTTTACGAATCAAATTTTAAGAAAAAAATTCGTTGCTTCACGAATAAACTGAATTCAATTGGATTTTCAAAAAAAAAAAAATCGCAAAGATTTTTCGTAAGATACGAAAATTTGGCTGTTGGACTATTTAAGATGAAGCAAAATTAAAATACTTACGTAAAAGGAAATCAAATAGACTCCGAATTATTATATAGTTTTTGTTTTTTACTCGTAACAATCGAGTCAAGCAAGAGTCACGCTGTTTTTCGTGAAATCCACATTACGTTTTGTCACAGAAAAGTAATTATAAGAAAGAAAATAAAATAAAATTCAGAATTCTGGTGAATATTTAAGCCAGTGGAGAACTATTTGAAATACAGAAGTGTTTTGCAGAATTAGTAGTAAGAAATTCACGAAGTTTTTCTCAACAGGGGGCTGGCTAAAAAGAGAGGAGCTGCGAAACGAACAGAGTTCGTTTGTTGCCTCGCGTAAACGTTTCAACTGATTGTTAATTACCATTAGAGAAAGAGAGAGTATCGTCGCCCCAAGACGTTATCCGAAACGCAAAGCGACGTGGCGCGAGTGATTTTAACGTAATTACGAATGTTCACCTAATTCCCCCCCGGTTAATGGATAAATAATTAGCGCGTTGCTTTTGCACGAATGTTTTTCCCTCCTTCGAGCTTCTCCTACTGCCACATTTTCTTTTTTTTTTTTTTTATCGCAGAAAGTTGTTCCTTCTTTCCAAACGATTTCAATCCACGTTGGTTTCGAGCACGAGTCGACAAAGAAATTTTCGGGGGTTAGAGATCGTAAGCAAGAAGCAGGAAGCGTGATTCACATGCATATTCTCGCATATAGGAGATAGGAGGAGGGAAAGGGGGCGCTTGCAAAAGGGAAATAGACGTATTCCACGTCTCATTCGTGGAATTTGTCTCAGGTGTCTTGGATTCGAAAGAGGGATTTACACATCCTAACGTCCATGTCGGTGACTTACACCAGCGACGCAAGATTTACGATAGTCGGCAATCCGGAGCACGACGATTGGAATCTGCGAATAGATTACGTGCAACCGCGGGACGCCGGCATTTACGAGTGTCAAGTTAATACAGAACCGAAGATATACAGGGCGATCACCTTGAAAGTTTTGGGTGAGTTTTTCCCCGGATATCCTCTTTGTACGATGCTTGTTTCTCCTTCGCGAAAGAAATTTTCGCTTTTCGTTCGTTCAGTTTAGTTTAGCGTGTAGAAGAATTTGTCGTGCGAAACTTCCCGAGAGAGAGACGAGAGAGACACCGGTGGTGTCTATACTTTGCATCATTAATCTCGTACCGTTTGAACACCTTCTTCTTCCTCGCTTCGGGGATCGTGTTTCAATTAACGCTGGAATGACGTGCCACGCACGCCGAGAACCTGTTGTTCCAAAATTGTAATATTTTCTCAGTTTTAAGTATATTTAAGTAAAACTAGGCAAAACAAGTAATAAATTTATTACTTCTCAATAATTTCTATCCAGCGATGTCACACCGACGAGTTCAAAAAGAAAGCGACGAGTTATTGGTATATGCCTTGGTCACTCGTTATGGTCCGCAATTAGATACTAGCGCAATTGGATAATCTCTTGCGCTGGAATGACGTGCCACGCACGTCGAGAATTTTTTCTCCCAAAATTGCAATATTTTCTCATTTTTAAGTACATTTAAATATAACCCAGGTAAAACAAATAATAAGTTTATTACTTCTCAATAATTTCTATCTAGCGATGTCACACCGACGAGTTCAAAAAGAAAGCGACGAATTATTGGTATACGGTTTGGTCACTCGTTATGGTCCGCAGTCAGTTGCCAGCGCAAGCGGTTAACCTCTGTGTTCCAAAATTGTAATATTTTCTCAGATTTAAGTACATTTATTACTTCTCAATAATTTTTATCCAGCGATGTCACACCGACGAGTTCGAAAAGAAAGCGACGAATTATCGGTATACGGTTTGGTCACTCGTTATGGTCCGCAGTCAGTTGCCAGCGCAAGCGGTTAACCTCCGTGTCCCAAAATTGTAATATTTTCTCAGTTTTAAGTACATTTAAGTAAAAATAGACAAAATAAGTAATAAATCTATTACTTCTCGATAATTTCTATCCAGCGATGTCACATCGACGAATTATTGGTATACGGTTTGGTCACTCGTTATGGTCCGCAGTACACAAATATCGCCTTCCTCAACGTGTTCGCTGCCCTTCCAGTTCTTCTACTTCTTCTACCAAAATAATGAAACGGCTATGAATAAATTTCACTCACTCGGCAGTATCTTTTATTCATCGATTCTTTATTCATAGGCGGTTTATCCGGTTCTGGATCTCGTCTCGTGAACTTTCGCAAAGGGGAACCGCTTTGGATCGGCGGGGGGAAGACACGCGAGCTCCCGTTTTAATTTGTCACTGCATCGAAACAGTCGTTTTCCACGCTTCCCTCTATCCCGTTGATTGATATTAGATGTGCAGGCAAAGATCACGGGCCCCGAGGAGCTCTACGTAAAGAGGGGCAGCACGATCAGCCTGACCTGTATCGTGGACGTGCAGGATATACCTCCGAGTAACGTGACTTGGTACCACGCCGGGGCGATGATCGATTTCGACGGTCCAAGGTGCGTATGAACCTTCCGTCTCTGTCGCAACGCAAAGAGAAAGAGAACAAACGAAAAAGAAAGAGAGACTCGGTCGACAAAGAAATCAGAGGCTGGCTTGATTACTCGATTCGGTAAACGTTGCATCGAGACGAATTTCACCGGCACATTGATTACTGGCAATTTTACGCAGAAGCCATCTTACGTTACCGGCTATTATTTTGTAATTGAGTACGAAAGTGAAACAATCTAAATAAACTTCAATATACACTTTATTTATACAGAATGAATAGATGTAGAATCTTGTATTTGATGTAGATATTATATTTTATACATATAATATATTTTAGTAATTTTTTTTTTTTTGTGCGACAAACTGTATAGCAATTGCCTACGTGTAATGGTACACAACAGATTTTGCAAGGTATATCTGATTTCCTTTTGAATAGCATACTCTGCACGTTCTGATTTCTTTTTATACCAGTGACTGTTTTTTTCTAAAACGTGGTCTTTTAGTTGCCCTGAAAGCCTGAAAGCCGAAGCAGTGTAAGGGGACTTCTTTTCGAAGTACCAGAAGATTTATTATTTCTTTTATAATAAAGCTTAAAAGATGAATCAATGTACGGGGACTTCTTTTACAAGTTCCAGAAGATTTATTATTTTTTATAATTTATTATTTATTTATTAATTATAATTTATTATCCCTTTTATAATAAAGCTTAAAAGATGATGCCAACGTAAGGGGACTTCTTTTAAAAGTATCAGAAGATTTATTATTTTTTATAATTTATTATTTATTTATTAATTATAATTTATTATCTCTTTTATAATAAAGCTTAAAAGATGATGCCAACGTAAGGGTAACTTCTTTTAGAATTTAGAAAAGATTTATTATTTTTTTTCTAACAAAGTGAACACGAAGAAAGATTTCACAATATAATCCTGTATCACGCCGAGTGTCGACGATTAAAAAAATAGTTAATTACAAGTGCAGAAGAACACGAGTTAACTCGTGGCCTGGCCAACAACGTTTTAATAACTTTGTCACCTCTTTACCTTCGACAGGGGTGGCGTCTCGCTGGAAACGGAGAAAGGTAAGAACGGGACCACCAGCAAGCTGCTGATCACGCGCGCCCAGCTCGACGACAGCGGCAATTACACGTGCGTCTCGAGCAAAGTCGCGCCGGCGAACGTGATGGTTCACGTGTTGAACGGTGAGGATGAAAAAAAAACACGAGGGTAAAACACTCCTGGCTCAAGATTAGATCGCGAGGGGAAGCCCTCGAAGGGAGGGAAACCCAGCCTTTATTCCATCAGGCTCTCGAGATTCCGTCGAGGCATCAAAGCCATCGTCGTCGCCGAGATATACTTTAAGAACATGTTCTTCCCGCGAGATGAAGGGAGCCTCGTTGTACACTTGCCGGAGGAACATTTTAGCTTTCTCGATCGGTTCGTCGCGTCTCAAAGTTTGTAAACTCGAGCGGAACAGTCGCGTGGCGAACGAATAGTACGCGAGAGGAAAGGAGAGATAAGAGGGAAACGGTAGAACGCTCGCTGCGTGTTCTACCGCGTTTGAAAAACCTTGGGACGTTGTTGGATTGTTGTAAACTCGCGTGGCGCAACTCGCGAGTTTTCTCGTTAGAGCTGGTAATGAACAAATCGGGAACGTTCGAGGGGGGAGGGGGGGGGGTGGAAGGGAGAAAGAGGAAAAAAAAAAGATAAAAAAAAAAAAAGGGAACAACCTGGTGGAATTGAAATTAAACCACGGGAGCTACTCTCGTTATGTAAATTTCATCTGGCCGGTTGGAAATTTTCGAGACTCGCGCGCGCGCGGGGGTGGAGGGGGGGAGGGGGAGAAAAAAAATTTTCTCTCCCTTCCGTCGTTGCCCCAGTTCCAACGCCGTGGATCGAACCTCGGTGAACAGTGTGCTTCTTTTTCTAGGTGAGCATCCTGCGGCGATGCAGCACGGCGGCACCGGGAACATCAACAGGAGAGTGATTTTATTCAGCCTGGTCGTGCTGGTGGACACGATATTTCGGTGAGCGAGCTTCTTCTTCGTCTTTCGTGGCTCGCTTTTATCTGTCAAGGCGTCACACGTCCGCTTCGCGTCGGATGACATAAATACATCGAGAGAGAAAGAAAGAGAGAGAGAGAGAGAGAGAGAGGAGGCCTCGGCTTTGTGATTTACGAGCTTCGACGTTTATCGCGCGAACTGAATTTTCTATGAATCCCGGAAAATCCTCTATCGAAAAACCACCGGGGGGGGGGGGGGGGCGCGCGCGCGCGCCGAAATATTACATTATCGAGGGGGAGATGATTCGTTACGTTGGCGCCGCGTCGTGCCGCGAATTTCGTAACTCGTCCGAACACCTCTCGGAACTTCGACTGTACTATTCCTGTAGAATAATAAATACCTTGCGATTCGTATGATTACGAGATTAAAGAAAAAAAAAAAAAAAAAAAGAAAAAAAAAATGGAGAGAGAGAAAAAAGGATTAACCATTTTGTTAATAGACACAATATATCTGTTAATCAACATTGATCCCGTGTATTATACTGTTATTCGATCGTGATCGTTTCTTCCCTCCCCCCCTCCCCCCTCCCCCCCCTCTATCGATTTGAATGGAAACAGAGGTGGGCAGAGCTGCCGGTTTGATTTTTGAGGCTCTAAGTTAATTTCCATGTAACGTTAACGCATCGACACGGCCCGGACGATTAACCGGCTTACCCGGGTATTAAATCCGGGCCACGTTTTCCGATAATGGAAGGGACAGTTCTAAAGTCCGACTATGCGTGCCCGCGCGCACGTAGCATCCCTCCCCCCCCCCTTTTGGAAGGTGGGTGCATATACACACCGGCGAACAGTCTCATTTTATGCAAATCACGCGGAAGCATCTGTTAGGCGACTGCCGCGAAACGGAGATAGGGAGACACGTCGCCCGATGTAAATTCATGGGAGGGGGGGGAGGGTGGAGAGTGGACGAGCCGTGTTGTCTCCTTGACTCCCGGTGCGTGCCACTGTCCGACCGCACGATCGCTGGAATTTCCGGTCAGAAATTGCCGTTACCACGGGATACCTACTCTCCTTCATCCTTCTAACGGATCTCTCGCGCTGTCCAACCACTAGCACTGTAAGATCAACTCGACTCGACGAGTATCGTTTCGCAAAGTCTCCTTTGACGGGGGCCGGGGCTTTAACTGGACCCGAAGAAGGTAAGATTTCTTTTCATTTATATCGGATGAAGATCGCACGCGAATTGGAGAAGATTTGTGACAAGTATTTACAAGGATGGTGCGTGTATACCAGAGCGATTCAATTCAGGTAACTTGCATAAAAATTTTAAATTACGCGTCTAATGAAAAATTGTCTGACACAAAAGTTGTTTCAAGGGGGGGGGGGGGGGGGGGGTTTCAATCTTTTGGGTTAAATTTTTTTGTGGGTTTCGAAATTCCCAAGGTCGTCTTTATTTCTCTCTTTTTTTTTTAATCTGACCATACATTTCTTTTTCATTATGAATCGAAAGAATATTAAATCCCAAGTAGAAAAGTCTTAAATTACAGACCTGAAATTTGTCCTGAAACCTAACAGCTACAGAGTAGCACTTTACGATGAAGATGGCAGAAATTTAAGTTCGTTGTAAAGAGGAAATTTTAATTTTGAAAACCACAGTTTTATACAATTTAGTTTTGTGAAACAAAGTTTTCGATTTTTTACAGTTTTTACAGTTCGCTCAAGTTCATCAAGAAGGGAGACCTTCTTCTCCTTCCTCTTTTTTTTACGAAATTATGTCAGTTTAAATGATCGATAATTCTTCATTGTTACGCTCGTCACAAATATATTACTGGCGATTGTGTTTGATACACAAAGAGTTGTTTCATTATTCGCATTATTTCTCCGATGAGAATTTCACGTTTCACTCGCTGACGATTCTGTTACGTCAAGAATTTAAATTATGCAGAAACGAAATGGCGTGCAATTCGAGGGGAGATCGATAGACTTTTGACTGCCAACTACGTATATACATACGCTGAACAATGCCGCGCGTGCAACTTTGCGATAACATTCCTTCACTTTTCACGTTCGACTTTAATTTAATCAGTTTAAATTCTACCATGAATTCCTCAACTACGAGAAGGAAACACGTTATAGAGACGTGAACTCAAGAAACGTCCTTGAACGACGAGGCAAACGATTTTTCCTCGAGGAACTTACTTTCTCGAACTCGCGAATTCGAATTCGTCGTTCGTTATCCGAAAGTTAAGTTCCGTTTCAAGAGGTTTGAAAACGGTGTCTGCCAGGGCAACGGACGATTTCGGAGAGTTTTGGTAAATTTGTTATACGAGGTGGTAGTTGCACAAGTCTGCAAGTTTCTTCCTTACGGTATCTAACGACTCGCAACGCCGGCTCGGAGTTAATGAGCTCGAACAAGGCGACCGTAATTTCCGGAGTACTCCGGAGTGCCATTTTGTCCGTGAGATCACGAATTATCGATTGATGAAAGAGTATCCTCGCAATTATCGTTTCTCTGTTTTCTTCCTTTTCTTTCTCAGCTTCAATGTCTCGCGAGGAAATTCGCAGACAGCAGGTCTCCTGGAAAAATCGATAACAGTCGGTTTTTGTTGGTTTCCTCGTTTGAAGATTCGTTGTAAAGAATTCTGTAGTAATCGAGGAAAGCGTTCTAACAGCGACTTTACGGTTCCGAACGTGAGGATGTAAACGTTTATATTTCGAATAATGTTAACAGTTAGTTTTATATTTTATTATTTGATTATTTAGACTCACACTGATACTACGATTATGATAAATCAAATGTTAGTGAAATCCAATTGAGAAGCATAAAGTCGCTGTTAGAACGCACGCGTCCACAATGTTAATTTTTTTGCCATTTTTCAAGAGAGCTATTAGGTTGCGACCTATAGTTCCTTGGGAAAGTTTTACCTTCGTGACGAGTGGAATACAATGCAAAAAGAAAAAATTTTTGACCTTGAAATTCAAGATCAATTTTGCGGTAGGTTCTTTACATGTATCTCCATCAAATCGAAGGTGCAAAATTCATTTATGATAGGCAGACAAACTTTTCTTTCCACACTGTACAAGTGCGTTCTAACAGCGACTTTATGGTTCTGGACGCATACATGTAACGTTTACATTTCGAATAACATTAACAGTTTAGCGTTTGATTGTTTAGACTCGCACTGATACTACGATTATGATAAATCAAATGTTAGTGAAATCCAATTGAGAAGCATAAAGTCGCTGTTAGAACGCACGCGTCCACAATGTTAATTTTTTTGCCATTTTTCAAGAGAGCTATTAGGTTGCGACCTATAGTTCCTTGGGAAAGTTTTACCTTCGTGACGAGTGGAATACAAAAGGAAAAAATTTTTGACCTTGAAATTCAAGTTCAAGATCAACTCTGCGGCAGATTCCTTACACGTATTTCCATCAAATCGAAAGTGTAGAATTCGTCTATCATAGCCACGAACTTTCCACATACTTTTCTTTCCACCCTGTGGAAAGTCGGAGAAATTTGTTATCAATTGAGGTTGTTAAAAATTGAACGATAACGATACTACTTCAACGTAACTCACTGACTGCTTACGTACTCAAATGACCTGGCTGAAGTTCGAGGAAAGAGGGAGGGAACAGGGAAGTTTTCCCGCGATAATGTGTAGGTATTACGCGAACAGAGAAGCGGATCGAAAAGACGAAAGAAGAAACGGATACGGCTCCTCTTTATGCTTCGCGATTTCCCCGCCACCCGGTGGGTAATCCCCGCGCGTCTAAAGTGCGCGAGACGAGGGAAATTGAAATAAAATATAAGTAGACGCGATTTCTCGAGGACTTCTTTCAAGGTTCTCTACTCCCGCTGCTAAGCTTCTTACGTTCAGGATAAATTAAGAGTCACAGCGTGTTGTTTGCTTTTTGCACAACGGGGCCGACTGCCGGCCGCAATACGAACTGTGCTCTTCGTGTCCTCCGTCTTATTGTTTCAGCTTCTCGACCGAAGAGGTCGAGATCCATCCACGTTGAAATGTGAATTGCACCCGGAGGTCGCCGGCTCGCAATTGAATTTAGACTTTAACGTTGGGAGTTTAACTGCGGGAGATTGCATTCACCGGCGGAGTGTCCGCGATAGAGCGAAAATTAAATCACCGATTGATGCCGCGACATCCACTCTGCCACTGAAATCTTCGCGCGTTTATGTTCCTCGATATACCCGCGACGTAAGTTTCACTCAGAAAAATCATAAAATCGTAAATAAATTTCTGAGATAACGTGTTTTAAGCATTAATAGCATATAATGGATTTCAGTTAATTAATGATACGTAGCTCGTTTTGGTCAATTGAAAGGAATTTCAAATTATGCAGATAATTGGGAAAATAATAAACTGGGGGATCAATTATTTGAGAAAATAATATTTGTTTGATGATGGGAAATTTTGAATTTTTAAAATTAATATAACTTGCGAAATGACGAATGAATCATTTGACTGGAAATAAATTAATTTAATTTCTACGTGAAATATTTAATATGCTATAATATATTATGCTATATAATATATTTAATATTTTATGATAAAATTTCGTTATTTTACAAATAGATTGTTTCTGAAATAACTTTGAAACGTAATATGAGAAACAATGTCATTTGAAAATTTTTCGAAACGCCGAGATTTCACCTCATTGACCCTCTTTTGTCCGATCGCGTTGAAACGACTTTTCCAGGCTTTTCGTGTCCGTTTGGACTGTGTACCTCGCGTGTAATTATGAATCAGCAGCAGAGCAAAAACACCGATGTCTACCGAAATTCGAAATTTCGTTCCGAGGCGTCGACCATGTCGAAATCCGAAAGAATGAGACAAGTGCAGTTCAACGACGTGAGCTAACAGTTTGATTCAGTAGGTTAATCCCGACTTCGTCGGATCGATTAAAGACATCGATGTCCTGCTTCAGAGCAAGAAGAGGCTGTCCGCGATGCAGTCTTCTATAATGAATTCAATGAGTCGCGTGTTTTTTCACAAACGTGGTGATCGACAGAAGGTACGTGAAATAAATTCGAGTAAAGTTGTCGAATTTTTCAGAGATTTCGAATTAACAAACTCACATATTACACACTTACGTATTTGTTTGAACATAACCTCAAACATATTGTTTGAACCTCAAAGACATCTTACATCTAGACACACGATATTGTTTGAACATAACCTCAAAGATATCTCACATCTATTTAGACACACTTACATACGTATTTACACGATATTGTTTGAACATAACCTCAAAGATATCTTACATCTATTTAGACACACTTACATACGTATTTACACGATATTGTTTGAACATAACCTCAAAGATATCTTACATCTATTTAGACACACTTACATACGTATTTACACGATATTGTTTGAACATAACCTCAAAGATATCTTACATCTATTTAGACACACTTACATACGTATTTACACGATATTGTTTGAACATAACCTCAAAGATATCTTACATCTATTTAGACACACTTACATACGTATTTATACGATATTGTTTGAACATAACCTCAAAGACATCTTACATCTATTTAGACACACTTACGTATTTACACGACAGCGGTTGAACATAACCTCAAAGACATCTTACATCTATTTAGACACACTTACATACGTATTTACACGATATTGTTTGAACATAACTTCAAAAACATTTTACGTCTATTTAGGTTGAGTTGTAAATAATTTTCACTTTTGGGAACAAATTGTAATGAAATGCATTTATCATCTTAATGACTGGTAAAACTCGATAAATCTCAGTCTTGTGTACAGGAGTATACATAAATTAAATAATATACAATAATCTACACAATGGAATTAAATAATAAATTTCTCAGTTCTTTTGGAGAAACAAAATTATTTTAACAACAAAAATGTGTTTATAAATAGTAAACATATAAGAAGGACATTAGAAAAAGACAAAATAGCTTATTTTTTAAATGGGATTTATGAGCCTGTCTGCTTTCGACCAAATTATTTGTGAATTCTTTAAATTCGATTCTTATTCTTAATTAATATTAAAATATAAAATAGGCACATATATTTTGTACAAACTTTTGAGGTTTAGAAAAGCTTTGGGATCTTCTAAAAATTGATCACGTTAACATCACTTGTGGAAACAGGAAGGAGAGTATCAAACTTTTAAAAAACTAAAGCAAACTAATCACGACGATATATCGAAACTAAATCCTAAAACTCTTAGTCGAGTTAATTTCAATATTTTTATATCTTATATCATTCTTTCTGTTTCTTATCAAAACTTGCTTTATGTGCCAACATGAGAAACGCGCCACCATTGTTCTAAGGCATCAACAAGCTACCTGACGGATATTAATCACTAAATTGGGATAAAATTGTTGTTTCTTTTATATATTATTTCTTTTAATATTATTATAAATATATTATTATAAAATAACATATTTATATTTTTATAATATATTATTATAAAATTGTTGTTTCTTTTATATATTATTTCTTTTAATATTATTATATATATATATATTATACAATACATATTACTTTTATATATTATTTCTTTTACTATTATTATAAATATATTATATTTATAATTATAAATTATGTACAATACATATTACTTTTATATATTGTTTTCTTTTAACATTATCATAAATATATTATACTTATAATAATATTAAACAAAACTGTTTCACCGAAACGGAAATTATTTATGACTGAACCAATGTTAATAAAAATGATTAGAAAGATATATTGTACGTACGAAAAAAAAAAAATTCGACGAAGTGTAGATCCCGAGGTATCAGAACACTTATCGACTCATGTCGTTCAACCCGTTCGACGTCGAGGCGGTGGACAAGATGGTGATGGAGACGATGGTGAGCGAACTGTCCCCGGTGACGTCGTATCATCCGAATCACATGGCGAAATTGTGCCTGAAGATTGGATCCGATTTGCAAAACGCGCTCTGCAAGAAGGATTACGACAGGTAGTAATGCTTGACACGTTCGCGTTCCCCCGCAATAAACGCGGAACGATGCCAACGGCTCTCGAGCGGGTTTAGCTCGCGGCATGCTCGTAAATTCTTCCGTAACAGCTGTTGTCGCTGGAGATCGTTCCTCTTGTTTTTAATTCGAGGCTCGACGAGGTTCGACAACCAGGCAAACGAGGCTGGAAAGGTAACCGAGGGGTGAAAGTAACGTTTTCACTCTGCCTGATGTTCTTGTAATATGAATAACTATGACATAGTACGACACAGGGTGATTCTCTCGCAATTGCGACGAGCTACGTCCCAAGAAGATGACAAGGGATACAAAAGAGAAAAAAAAAAATTGTCCAGAGAATTGATTGGTGTAAGAGGATCTTACTAAGCTCTTTCACTGGTTTACTTTTTTTTTTCTTTTTGTAAAAATACAACGACGAGAAAATGTAGATTTTAAAAACTGAAATTGTGTATGTTTTTATGTGTCAATCGATGAAGCTCGAGATGTTGTAATTAATTTATGAAAGATATTGTAAAAAGATATTAAATAAAATATCAGAATCAACAATGCAGAAAGATATATCGAGATATATTATGAAAAGATACGTCGAAAAATAATTAATTTTAATTTCAAAGAGACGAGGAAATTATAAAATTTTAATTGGAACTTTAACAAAATCAAAGTTAAAGTATCTTCTAAACTGATAATTTCTCAATATACATAGATTAATGCACTTTTTACAGAGACCGTCTAGCTCGTATTACATCGAGTAACGCGTAAAAAGATACACGTTTCTATTAAAAAAAAAAAAGTTGCATCTACAACTTTTTATCTCTTGCCATTCTTGAGAATCACCCTGTATTTTGAAATATTTTACCGTGCCCTTCGTTATTGATCCCGTTATCATTAACACCAGAGCTATTGACGACTGAAGCGTAAAATTTTCATCAGAAACGTTATATAAAATGAAAAAAAAAAAACAAAATGAAAAAGCTTTGCAATACAATAAATGGCACGAGCTTTCATTTGAATACATTATTGGTCGAAAGTCATTCATGTCTATAAAATACATTTCACGTCTGTAAAATTTCTAAAAACAGAAATCATAAATTGGTCATTTTGATAGTTAACAATAACGCGCGATTTTGAATTAAAAAAAAAAAAAAAAACCGATTATTACGTTATGATGCCCTTTATGTTTGCGTGTATGGTAATATTGGTTTCTCTCCTTGAAGGTATAAATTAGTGGCGCAGGTGACCATAGTTCAACGTTCCGATCAGAGCGTGCACGCAGCGTTTCAGTGCCTCTGGGACGTGGAACGGGACAATTATTCCTATTATGTCTTCGAAAATAACCACATTCACGCGTGGTGTTGCGTGTTCGGCCTGTATTACGACTGAGATCCATTCATTCTCTGTATCTAAATCGCGTTCTCTCGCGCACTATTCGTTACAATTGCAAACTAATTCCTGTTACGCTCCCACTCATTCTTCCTTTCTTTTTTTTTTTTGGTCAACTGCGTGCGTGCTAGATATCACTGCACAATAACCGGCGACATTTACGAGGATTCACGCAGCGCGAAGGTCGAATTTATCCTGCAGTATCCTTTTTTTTTATTGCCGGAATAAAACGAACCAATTAGTAAGAACTCTGTCTGCGCGTGGTGATTTTCGAAAAAAAAAAAAAAAAAAAGAAAAACTCCGATTCGAATTGTTCTGGAAGAACGGTCGGCGAAAAAAGGTTTCCGATCGATTATGAAGTAACCATACACGCGCTATTAATATTTATTAGTTTCGCAACTCCGCCCTTTTCGTTCTCCCCTCCCCTCTACTCCTCTTACCCCTACCATCCCTCCAACCTTCGACCGCCGCCAGTTCGGTTTTTTCACCGATGATTTATCGGGAAACTTTCGGCCGGCTCGTCTGCTCCTCGTCGGAATAATAGCCAACGATTTAAAGTTTCGGGAACATGTCCCGACATTTTTATGGATATTCACCGGGGCTTATTGGCCGGGCCGGATTTTTCAGCCCGTTCGACGAGCTTCGAAACAGGAAGCAACGGGTGTCTCGTTTTGAAGATCGCGACTATTCGTAAGTCTTGCCTATTATTTCTTCACGTCTTCGCGAATTTACAATTCAAAGACAACCAATCTTTATACGAATGTCTTTTAAACATCTCCTTACACAGGACAAGAGAACATGATTTGCAACTGCAAACTGCAAATTATTATTTATTTAATAATTTTAATATGGAAGTGAGATTATTTTTTAAAATTATGTTTTATCGTTTTCTAGAATTACAACGTGGATAATTTTTGCGGAGTCGAAACTTTCAGGCGATATTTTCGAGAGTCGGCTTCAATCGGATCGTACCCTTTTTGCACAGGGGAAGAACGAGAGAACCAGTGACCCGCGAACGCGTTAACCTTTTGCGCTCGAATGACGTGCCACGCACGTCGAGAATTTTTTGTCCCAAAATTGCAGCATTTCCCCAGTTTTACGTATATTTAAGTATAACCCAGCCAAACAAATGACAACTTTATTACTCTTAATAATTTTTATCCAGTGATATTAGATTGATGAGATCAAAAGAAAAAGAAAGCGACGAATTATTACATACGGTTCGGTCACTCGTTACGGTCCGCAATCAGTCAAGTGGTTAACCTCTTGCGCTGGAATGACGTGCCACACACGTCGAGAATTTTTTGTCCCAAAATTGCAACATTTTCTCATTTTTAAGTACATTTAAATATAACCCAGGTAAAACAAATGATAAGTTTATTACTCTTAATAATTTTCATCCAGTGATATTAGATTGATGAGATCAAAAGAAAAAGAAAGCGACGAATTATTATGTACAGTTCGGTCACTCGTTACGGTCCGCAATCAGTCAAGTGGTTAACCTCTTGCGCTGGAATGACGTGCCACACACGTCGAGAATTTTTTGTCCCAAAATTGCAACATTTTCTCATTTTTAAGTACATTTAAATATAACCCAAGTAAAACAAATGATAAGTTTATTACTCTTAATAATTTCCATCCAGTGATATCAGATTGATGAGTTCAAAAGAAAAAGAAAGCGACGAATTATTTTTTACGATTCGGTCACTCGTTATGGTCCGCAATCAGGTGCCAGCGTAAGAGGTTAAAAGCGAGCGTGTCGGCTTGATCTTATAGTCTCGTCGATTTCACTCGGCAATTTCTCCCGGCCTGTAGATTTCTCGATAATACGGTTATGTAAGAAACACAAGCGCCGCCTTAATGACCCCCGTTGCTGGAAATTACGGGCAAATATGTGCCGCGTCGCTTGTTAAATTAATGGCGCAATTTCACCGTCGCGTGACACGCGCGTTTGTCACGGCACGGAAGCCGTGAAAAGTCGAAGGAAATGGTCGTTAAGCTCGTCACTTTCCAATTTCTGTGTAAACGCTGTTGATCGGGCGAATCAGCAAGCAATAGGAACAACAGATACGAATGCTACTAACTGTAAAACCACCAATTGATATTTGTCGATTTTTTTGGTAGAGAGAAAGGTACGTATGTACAAAATGAAACTCACAATCAGTGAAATTGGTATAAACGAAGTAAAAGGAACTAAAATTAAAAATAATAATTTGTGCAAAATTTCCGTCAGAGATGTTAAAGTAAAAAGATAAAACGAGGTGCACGAGCTTTTATTGATACATTTCATGAAAAATCATTTGAATCTCTAAAAAATACACTGTTCCGCATCTGCAGAATTAGCAGAATCTAACGAAAATTACAAATCGGTCATTTTCACCATTATGGTGTTAACTGAGATATCATTCTCCGAATATCGAGCGCATCGCGATTTTTACCAGTCCTCGAAGGTTTAAGTTTAGGTTATTTAAACCCTTCTCGGGTTTAAATTTCGACACAGTTACAAAAAAAAAAGAAAGATCTATTCAAGGTGTATTTCGTACCATTCGCATTTCGAATGCTCTCTGCTCCATTGCTGAAAACTCGCGCTGGTTTCGGCGCGAGCGAGGCCGCACGCGATAAAAAATGCAAAAAACGACCCGCGGAACGAAGCGCGTGCTTCGACACACTCGCGGAGGATCATCGATCCGGGCGAGGGGATTTACTCTGCGCGTTCGCGGAGGAAGAGGTGAGGAAGAGGCGCGGATTCGATCGAGGGGGAGGGGGCAAAGGAAGCGCGAGCGCCGCGTCGCGATGGCGAGGCAACGCGGGGGAATTTCACTCTGGCTTTTCGACAAGAAAACTTGATCGACATCAGGTAGCGAGACAATCTATCACCGGGCTAGTTCTGTTACTGGCTCCGACGTAAAATCAATGCCGATTCTCATTTCCATGTAAATTATCCTCGACGCGAGGTCGCTGTCGAAAGCTGGCGAACCGACAGTCAACGCTCGTCTCGCGCGCATATTTTCCCTTTTTTCTTTTTTGTCGCGCTCCCCCGAACCGAACTTTTGTCCCCTGTAATCGTGTCAAAGCTCGACGAAGATGTAATTAAACTTCCCTGGATAAAGAAGTTGCTTTAGACCGGAGAGTCCAAAGAGAGGGGGTCCGTGGCTCTTTGTTTGCCTCCTTTTTCTATTTTCCGCTTTCTATTAATCGCTGAACGTTCGTTGCCTTGAACACTGTCATTTCTTTCTTTTATTACGTGCGCTTATTTTTACTTAAATATACTTAAAATTGAGAGAATAAACTGAGAAAATATTAATAAATAAATTTTTACTTAAATATACTTAAAACTGAGAAAATATTACAATTTTGGGACACAGAGGTTAACCGCTTGCGCTGGCGGACCATAACGAGTGACCAAACCGTATACCAATAATTCGTCGCTTTCTTCTTGAACTTGTCGGTATATCGTTGGATAGAAATTATTGAGAAGTAATAAATTTATTATTTGTTTTGCTTATTTTTACTTAAATATACTTAAAACTGAGAAAATATTTGGGACAAAGAGGTTAGCCACTTGCGCTGGCAACTGATTGCGGACCATAACGAGTGACCGAACCGTATACAATAATTTGTCGATTTCTTTTTTTTTTGAATTCGTCGGTATGATATCGCTGGATAGAAATTATTGAGAAGTAATAGATTTATTATTTGTTTTACTTATAAATATACTTAAAACTGAGAAAATATTACAATTTTGGGACAAAGAGGTTAACCACTTGCGCTGGCAACTGATTGCGGACCATAACGAGTGACCGAACGGTATACAATAATTTGTCGCTTTCTTTTTCTTTTGAATTCGTCGGTGTGATATCGCTAGATAGAAATTATTGTGAAGTAATAGATTTATTATTTGTTTTACTTATAAATATACTTAAAACTGAGAAAATATTACAATTTTGGGACAAAGAGGTTAACCACTTGCGCTGGCAACTGATTGCGGACCATAACGAGTGACCGAACGGTATACAATAATTTGTCGCTTTCTTTTTCTTTTGAATTCGTCGGTATGATATCGCTGGATAGAAATTATTGAGAAGTAATAAACTTATCATTTGTTTTGCTTTTGGGTTGTACTTAAATATACTTAAATATACTTAAAACTGCGAGAATATTGCAATTTTGGGACAAAAAATTCTCGACACGTCGTTTCAGCGCAAGCGGTTAATCATCGAGTGGTCAAGACATCGTTCGGCAAATAATTCGGGCTTGATCGGCTATCGGGATTGAATCGCAATCGAATCAACCGCGTTGCGTTCGAATTAGGGACTTTCGAATATAGTTACCGCCGATTGAAAATCGTGTTACTTGTTATAATCCAGTTTCGTCGGAAGATTGACAGCAGTCGATATCAAGAAACGAGGGGAGGGAGGAGGGGGATGCAATTTGATCGAAGCTCCGGAGCGATTGGATTACCCCTCTGAATAAAAATGGACGCTCGCGATCCAGGACCGCTTTAAATTGCGTTTGAATTTCAAAAGTTTCGCTCGAAGTTTACGACTTACGTCGTTAATGTAACAGGAGGCCCGGGGCTGAAGGGGTTGGGCGTGAGATGTGAGGATGTAACGAAAACAGAGTGCATCGAGAGCGAACACGGAACATTGTCGTTACTTTCTATCGAGCTTGAATTGCTTATTCTATCGTAATTATCGCGATCCATCGGCGTGACTGCCGGCGAAATCTCTCATTGTGTTCGACGTGTGTTTATGCTCGTCGTTACGATACGATCGGTACAACGATACGCAGGTTTCAACAATTTCGGACAATAGCGTTCGAACGTCAATGGAATCCTGGAAATGGTCACTTGCTGAATTGAACTTTTGAATGTGATTTGGATTTGGGTGTAATACGGTGGATTTTTGGATATTTATAATTTGGGTTTATTGCCAAACACCTTCTCTGCCGTCGCTCTGTAAAGTAATTTGAATTCGGTTTCATTTATCATCTTTTATTCATTTATCATATTTTATTTATTTATTATTTATCTTGCTTTATTTATTTATTTATTATTTATTTATTAATTATTATATTTAATAAATATTATTTATTAATATTTATTTATTAATTATTATCTATTTAGCTTGCTTCTTTATTTCTTATCTTGCATTAGTCATTTATTACCTTTGACGACAATTTCAATTATTCGACGGGGAATCTCGCTATACTTTGCACGAGGCGAGGGGAGAGCCCCGCGAATGACGAATAGTTCTCGCTTGTGTAAATGGGAACTATCCAGCCGGGTATCTACAAGGAAACGAGACTGGGAATGGATTCGGTTTCCGGCAAATAAGATGCATTTTTCGACGATCATTCACCACGTTATGACGCGGATAGTCAGTCGCTTTGCTCCGATTTCGCGCTCGGCGAACGAAACCCTATTTGTCTTTGTCAGTTCGGAAACTCTGTTGGCCGCTTTTTGTCTCGCCATCGTTGGTCGACTTATCCGACCGTTTTCGGATAAACGGCGCTCTCAAATTTCAGGGGGTTTTATTGCACCCACGATCGTGAAAATCGTCCAAGCTAGACTCGACGAGACTCGACGCGAAATCAAATATTTTTCGAAGAGACGCTTCCCTATCTCTCTGTTCTACGAACAAAAAAAATACGAATACGTTTGATGTGCTTCTCCAGCTTCTCCATTGTACGTATTCCGTATTTTTTTTTTCCTCCCTTACAACGGTCCCTCGAGGGAGGAAATTCCGACCAATTAACATACGAGAATGTTAATTTAAAAGTATCGAATTTTTTTGTTATTAAACGTGGGAGAAAATTCCGACCAAACTAACACACAGGCGTGTTAATTTGAAACTGTCGAATTTTCTTTTTTTTTTTTTTTTTTTTTTTTTGTTATCAAGCGAGGGAGAAAATTCTAACTAATTAACATGGGAGAGTGTTAATTTAAAACCATCGAATTTCTCAATGTTTTTCATTTTTTAGGAATCTGTGCGAAATGATCTGCGAAAATTTCAAATTTCGCGACAAAGTCAGAGAGTCGAATGCTTCGTCTTGATCCATCTCAAGGCGCGAATATTATTTATGTTCAATCCTTTATGTTCAAATACCGATCGTGTCGGAAACGGGCCACGTGTAGAAGAAGAATCGAAGGTTGTTTCAATAAAATTCGAGGGGCCCGCTGCTCTCGGGCACTCGAGCTGTCGTCGCAGCTGTCAGGCTCTTAATTGCGAAAAATAGGTCCTCGAGATGTCACTCGAGGAGTGAAGGGGAGTGGGACCATTGGCGATGCGCGTTGAAGAGCGTGAACAAATACTGATATATGGCGGCAGCTTTCCACTTTCAATTTGTCCCGCACGAAATACCGTCATTTATCTTTATTTCCTTTGAGCTAAGCCCGCAACTTAGCCTGTTATCGGCCGCGGCACGCAAGGAAGCCGCGCGGATCCCAGCGAGCGGATTCAATTTCAACGATCCCCGGTCGCCGCAGATTAAAAACGAGGTACCATATTCCACCGGGGGTTGATGGAAGTCCCGGGGGATCGGCTCAAGCTCGACGACGAATCCTCCGAATCGAGTCGCGACGTGTTCTCGATCTTGGAAATATCGTTCTTATTTTGCCCATTTCGCCTGTTACGCCTCTCCTCTGAGCCTAGACTTCAATGGCCGAGGCGATTTCTCTTTCGGAGGTAACTCCGTGAATTAATCAACTAAACACGGCCAGCTACGAACATGAAAACGAGTCGGGATATCACGCGGAACGTAATATTTCCCGTTGGAAGTAATTTCGCTCTTCGTTTGAGAAAAACGGCGCTCGCGCTTTGTTTAATCCGCGCGATGAAATTTCCAAATATAGTTAACTTTCGGCGAAACGAACGAAATTTCGCGCCACTTTTTCTCCATTTTTATTTCTGCATTTTTTAGTCTGTTTAATTAAGCTCTCCCCCCCCCCCCTCCCCGCTCCTTTTTTCGGCCAGAAAAATTTGTCCATTCTCACGCGCCGCGAGAACTTCAACTTTTCGATGTTTGTCCATTTTCTTCATTTTTCTTTCCCGTGAAAGAAAGGTGAAAGAGTCACGGTCCCTCGCAATATCTCCGCGGCTAACGACCAATTAAAAGCATTTTAGGGGCTGCCGCTTTGAAATCGCTTTATTACCTCTGCGAGAAACGGATGTGGCCATCGATGGCGGCGACACGAAGGGATCGAACCCCGCGGGGGGCATTATCCGCGGTTTATTTCACGCGGTTTTATAGATCGCGCGGCAAACACCCCGTTCTGCCATTCGCCGCGAGTTTATCGGCCGTTTAATTTTCCCGCGTATTGACAGTTGCTTTCGGATTCATTGAGAATTATGAGTGGCCGTTTAACCGTTTAGCGGTAGGGGGGGGGGGGGAGGGGGATTGGGTCGAATTCAACGCGCTGTTTTGTAAACTCTCTGTTTCTTTTCTCAATATCCTTTCGCAAAAGTATCGCTATGATTCTTTGGATTGTAAGAAACGATAATATGCAAAAAAAAAACCCGCGAGGTCGTCAGCTGAGATGCCGAACAATTTAAGATAATTTTATGTAGAGCAGTGGTTCCTTTCTTTGGACAGGGACCATCTGAGCGTTTTTAAAATCATCTGCTGCCTCTGTCATCACAGGTAATTCACAGAGTGAATTGTTATTGAAAAAGTGAATTTTGCGAGGTGAAGGAAGCCTAAAAGGCCTGCGTTAACTTTTGGTCTAAACAAGCTTCCAAAGAACGTGGCGTCCATGGAAGAAAAAAAAATTAGAAATTTTCATTTAAAGAAATGAAAGAAATTCACTATTGACAACTCGTACTCGAATTATCCCCCCTAGAAAATCAAATTGCTCCCCCTGTGAGGATCATTAGCCTCACGTTGAGAACCACGGCTATTGATACTGGCGCCGCGATTGTGCGCCATTTGTAAAATAGTGATTAGCCGCCGGTGATGCATTTTCGCGTCATTTGCGAGTCCAATTCTAACGTTCGAAACACATTGATATCATACATCGTCAGGCAAGCAGATATTGAAAATTCTGTACAGATTCCAACCAATGTTTTTTTCATTTAAAAAAAAAAAAAAAAAAAGATAAAAAAAAATAGCGGAATTTTTGCATTTTCCATCGTTTTCAATTTATATACATGAAATAATAAACCCTTTGTATCGTGCATCGCTGGGAAACTTTAGTTCTTATACACCTGTTTTGACGCCAACACAGGGGATATTTGTCGCAGAAGAATTGCGTTTCTAAAAATTTGTCTATGACTTATCGTAAATATCTTTTGTGATGCACAAATACAGTATATTTTACTACTTTTACATTACCTTTCCGCGGAGGGGAGAATTTTATAAGGTAACCTTGTGTTCAGAGAAATATTTTCAGTCTTACTTTTTATAATTTTACATTTGCAATCTTAGGAAAATTATTAAATATGTACATGTTTAAAAATATTATTTTAATTGTTATTATTTATTTTAATCTTTTTAGTAGACAAATCTTTGGAATCTCTTCGTATAATAAAGTTGGGATCTCCTCGTATAATAATATAACAAAGCTTTAATTTTGATCCTCATTTTATGCTATTTTCACCAAAAAATACCAGGCCACTCGCGCTGGTCTGTATAGCGTTAACACTAAAACTACCGACGACTAAAGCATAAAATTTCCATCAGAAATATTGAAATGAAAAAAATGGAGAAGCAAGTAATGGAGTAATAAAATATACACGAACTTTTATTTGCACATTTTTCGAAAATACATTATTTTACGTCTATAAAATTTCTAACCAGAAAAATTATAAAATTGATTATTTTGTTTCAACCTAACCTAACCACTTTGGTAGTTCCAGTGTTAATACCGAGCTTATGTCAGCTAGCTTTTTCCTTTTCTCCTCGTCATTTCGCTGTTTTATCTTTTACCTAACTTAAACGTAACGTAAACCCAAACTTAACCTAAACCTAACATAATTGTGGTAGTCTTAGTGTTAATACCAAGCTTATGTCAAGTAGCTTTTTCCTTTTTCCCATCAACTTTCCCCTCGTCATCTCTCTGTTTTACCTAACTTAAACATAACTTAAACTTAAACCTAACCTAAGGATAGTTCTAGTGTTTATACCAAGTTTACATCAGGTAGCTTTTCCTTTTTTCTCATCAACTTTCCCCTCGTCATTTCGCTGTTTTGCCTAACTTAAACCTAACCCAAACCTAAACCTAACCTAACCACTTTGGTAGTTCCAGTGTTAATACCAAGCTTATGTCAGCTAGCTTTTTCCTTTTCTCCTCGTCATTTCGCTGTTTTATCTTTTACCTAATTTAAACATAACGTAAACCCAAACTTAACCTAAACCTAACATAATTGTGGTAGTCTTAGTGTTAATACTAAGCTTATGTCAGGTAACTTTTTCCTTTTTTCTCATCAACTTTCCTCTCGTCATTTCGCTGTTTTGCCTAACTTAAACCTAACCCAAACCTAAACCTAACCTAACCACTTTGGTAGTTCTAGTCTTAATACCAAGTTTACATCAGCTAGCTTTTTCCTTTTTCCCTTCGTTATTTCCTTGTTTTACCTAACTTAAATCCAATCTAAACCTAAACCTAACCTAACCACTTTGGTAGTTTCAATATTAATACCAAGTTTATGTCAGGTAGCTTTTTCCTTCTTCCCCTCGTTATTTCGCTGTTTTACCTAACTTAAACCTAACCTAAACCTAAACCTAACCTAACCACTTTGGTAGTTGTAGTGTTAATACCAAGTTTACGTCAGCTAGCTTTTTCCTGTTTCCCCTCGTTATTTCGCTGTTTTATCGACGAAACTTCTCTCTCTTTCTCTCTCTCTCTCTCTTTTTCTTTTTTTTTTTTTAATAAATTTCCACGTCCGCGACTTTTTCACCGCGAATTCCCGCCGCTCGCGATGGTTTTCGATTTTCTCTCGAGTCTCGGCGCGCGTTAATGACCATCGCGAAGCCCATCCCGTCCTCCGGCTCGGTCGCGCTCGACCGAATTATCACGGCGGATTAATCGAAATTCGTACGTGCACGTGTACGAAATTACTTCCATTTTGGGTGCTGCGCGTCGCCGAATATCAAACACGCGTGCTGGTTAACGCAGGCAGTTTCGCGAAAAACTGTCGCTGCCTGTTTGCCAGTCGAAAGCTACGTACATAGGGCCGCTCGTAACGCAAGTTTTACTGGTGGCCCGGTGATTGTTTGAACGCGAGAAAAGAGGGAGGGATGGCGTTTCAACCTGCTGCCCCTGTCCCGCAGCCAGCGGATTCGTCAAACGCGAAACGCGAAGGTTTATCAGGCGAGATCGTCGGTCTCGCGGGGAAATCGAAGCCGGCTCACCGTAAAATTAGATTCCTCGCCCGGTTGTTTGTCCGTCCATGGTTCTCCGTTCTTCTCGGAGTAGTCGAAAGTTTCGCGCCTCGTATATAAAACTGGCGTCAAAGTAATTCGCGAATGAGTGGAGATTACTCTTCTCGCTACCCCCTCCCCCCTTTTCTTCTTCTTCCACCACCGACGAATCGTAAATCAACGACTCGTAACGAGGCGAAACCGGCGCCTCGTTGATCTCTGTCTCAACGGACACGTTAACACGTTAGGCTCTCTGCCTAATTTCAGGATAACGCCTGGATAACGCGCGACGTTCGCGAGCAGAGGCTGTTCGATTTAAAACAAGTGTATCGGTTTCGATGAAACAATTGCTAATTACCGCGGCGATGTTCGCCAATAGCCCTTTAATTAAAACACGCCTGTGTAAAATGTATTCTACAGAATGAATTATGTATACAGGGTGTCCCGTATGAAGCTGACTGCATTGCTGTTTTTCTCTTTTTCTCGCTATGGTGAATAATGTTTTCGAATAAAACTTACAAGCTTATTACGAAGGGGGACATCTTACAAGGACCGAAGCGGATCTTGTCCGTGTGATCACGCTTCCGAGATTTCAAGGTGACCTTCAGTGTTCGAACCACTTCGAACATCGTAGATACGAAACAATCTCGGCATACTTAACGAGAATGCTCTCAAGTGCTTTGAGTAGCGTTGAATGACCTTGAACGACCACGAACAACGGCCTTGAATAATCTTGAACGACCTTGAATGACCTTGAAACACCAACGTTATTCAGGCCTTGACGTCAGCTACAAGACTGTGAACTGAGAAATATACAGTTTCATTTATAAAAAAACAAAGATCACTTTGAAATCACGGAACCATGATCACAAGATTTGTGATGTATGTAAGTTTTTGTTCGGAACATGTTTCTCTGTAAGAGAAAATTGCGTGGTTGGCTTCACGTTGGGACACCCTGTATATCTTGGCCGCGAGCAGCTGGATAACTCAACGGAATGGAATAAACGGATGTAATTATATTTGTTTCCCGTTCACGGTGAAATTCTTCCGCGAGAATTTCTAATAATTCGAAAACCATCGTACACCGCCGCGTGCTTTTTATTGCGATGAAAATACGAGCGGCGCGAACGTTCTCGCGGATTCGTTTCTTCTTGCGCTTTCTTTTTCCGAAGGGGGAAAAAACCGAGACGCGCCCGGTTTCACGATTTTTTTTCGCTTGTTGCTATCAAGCCAAGCGATTTCGTTATTCCGCGTGCACGATCGCGTGACGATTTTCGTCCGCGAGGCTCCTCAAAGCCACTTTTCACTTGTATACGCCGAAAGGCAGAAGAACAGAGGTTAGAATTAAGAAAAAATGGGAGAAAAGAAATTAGGGAGAATATACATATAGAGATAGTAAATCGAAAAAACAAGAATAAAAACTTTTTCGACTTGAAAGAGAAACTCGAGTTTGAAAATTGACTATTTATAGGTTAGGTTAAATTGAATGTAACTAATTCTAGGCGCGACGGAAAAGAATAATCAATAGGAAAGCATCCTAACCTCAAAATTATACAAAAATTTCTTTTCATTTATTTATTATTTCTGTTTTTAGAAAAAATAGACTGATTATTTATTTATTATTTTTATTTTTTATTTATTATTTTTATTTTTTATTTATTATTTTTATTTTTTATTATTTATTTATTATTTTTTATTTATTTATTATTTATTTATTATTTTTATTCATTATTTATTATTTATTTATTATTTTTATTTTATTTTGATTATTTATTTATTTATTTTTATTTTATTTTGATTATTTATTTATTATTTTTATTTTATTTTGATTATATATTTATTATTTTTATTTTATTTTGATTATTTATTTATTTTTATTTTATTTTGATTATTTATTTATTATTTTTATTTTATTTTGATTATTTATTTATTATTTTAATTTTATTTTGATTATTTATTTATTTTGCTGATTATTTGTTATTTTTTATTTCGTTTTGAACGAAACTTTTTCATTTGTTATTTTCGTTTTTAGAAAAGAATAGACTGATTATCTAGAAGTTTATCGCGAAAAAGAGAGCATCTAACGAGAAACTTTTTTCCCACACTCGCGTACGATAATAATTGCAGAATAATAGAATAATCAATAGGATATTTATATTCAATAATTAACAGAATTAATAGAATAATTAATAGAATAGCAATCTTTTCTTAATTACTCTTTTTTGTCGCTGTCTAAAACTAAAGCTGAGGTTAAACCTAACCTGAATCTAATCTAAACCTAACCTAAACCTATCTAAACACAGCTGATGAAATTCTCGATTTTTCTCGAAAGCGAAGCGTCGCATAAAACTTTTATTCTTCTTTATCTTCTTCTGACATACTTTCAAGTGTGACTAGGATTGTGAGAATAATACTAGCCGATTGTATCACGTTTTCGGAAACACCGTGTGTATCTTGTGTAACAAGATCGAAAAACAGGCGGATGTTTTCAGAAATGGTAAATGTGTCACGTGACGTTGCAGTCGTAAATTGGCAAGGGAATGGCGATGGAACGAGGCGAAGAGGAGCAAGTGTCGAGAAATGAAAAAAGCTGGCATAATCGCGCAGGAGTATACTATTAGGGGGATAAAAAGTGGGCTCCACTTTGGTTAGTTAATTTGCCAGATACTCGGCTGTCGGATGCAGCTCGCGTACGCCTGTGTAACAAAGAAGATGTTACACGCAAAGCTTGTAACGTTATACTATACTAACAATAACATACGAGTACGAGTACAAGCGAGTAACTTCTTAGCTACTTCCGGATAACCTCTTCAGGCCAAAATTCCAATATGGAGGAGAAGTTTTTGTCGTATTTCGTACGTTTTATACGTTTATCTTTTGATCAAATCTTGCGCACGTATTAAATTATATTAAATTATATTAATAATTATATTAAATTATATTAATATGATATAAAATATATATATATATATAATTATATTAAATTATATTAATATTAATATAAAATATAAATTATAATTATAAATAAATTGTATAAATTATATTAACATAAATAAAATATAAATTATAATTATAAATAAATTGTATAAATTATATTAACATAAATAAAATATAAATTATAATTATAAATAAATTGTATAAATTATATTAACATAAATAAAATATAAATTATAATTATAAATAAATTGTATAAATTGTATTAATATAAATAAAATATAAATTATACAAATTATATTAATAATTATAAAATTAAGAAAGTTCGTATTGTCTATCTAATTTTGAACATCACCTTTAGAATTTGGAAGATCTTTCTTTATTTTACCTATAGTCCGACGATAATATTTTATCGAATATCAAGTTTTCGGATATTGTTGTGATATTTTTATTATTACAGCAACTTTAATCAAGCTTTAATAAAAACCGTGCAGCATCAGCCCCATTTGCAATTTTCTAACTAAATTACATTATTTCTAACTAAATTACATTTCTGTCAAAAGGTAAGCAAGTACTTTCACATATATTTTTCATAGCGCAGTTGCCTGAATAAATACAGAGAAAAAAATACGGGGAATTTCATTTTGCGAGATTTCGAACATTGCAAGATAGATAAATGAGCCTGACTCTGTTTTAACATTTACATTTCGACGTTGGCGTTTCATTTTTAAACAAATTGCAACTAAATGTATTTAAAGTCGCAAAGATTTTGCACACAGAGAATAAGCTAGTTAATATAGAATGACAAAAATTTTTATTTTGAAAGCGGCTTAAGTCCCATTTTTTGACTTTCAAACTTGTATGGAATGTGCAATAAAATTTTATGAGATAAGAGCTACATTTTATTATTGAAGTAGTAGCGTGCGATTGGCTCACATAGTGATTTTTTTTAAATAATAATAATTCCAATAATTAAATATAATAAATAAATAAAATTAAATGTAATAAATAAATATAATTAAATATAATTAAATGTAATTAATTTAATTATATAATATATATAATTAAATGTAATAAATAAATAAATATAATTAAATATAATAAATATAATAAATATAATTAATTATAATAGATATATATAATTAAATGTAATAAATAAATATAATTAAATATAATTAAATGTAATTAATTTAATTATATAATATATATAATTAAATATAATAAATATAATAAATATAATTAATTATAATAGATATATATAATTAAATGTAATAAATAAATAAATATAGTTAAATATAATAAATATAATAAATATATAATATATAATAAATATAATAAATAAATATATATATAAATAAACAAACATGTAAGAAAGATCACCAATGTGATGAAACTTGACAGTGGTAACACGACTGATTGTAACTGCCCAATCTACTTTTCCAAAGTTCCCTGATAATTTACCTAACGACAACCATAGCTAAAGCATAGATAAATCTCGTAGTTACACAACTGTGTAACTACAGTCAGAATTACCTTTGATTTAAAAAAGTAAATGGGCGACGAATAATCGTTCGTCGTGTTGTTGGCGCGTGTTTAGCTCTAATTCCTTTCCTCGATAAATAATCGTTGATTAATTGGAATCGGCGACGAAAATGGATGTTAATCGTCCCGCGTTATAATTTACGCAGCGATCGATTTCCGGTGAAAATATTCCGTGCACACTCTCGGAAAGTCATCGAGGGAAACGGCGGCGGCGGCGGCGGCGGCTCCTCGCCATTTTTCGGCTTCGTCGTCCCAATTACAGAATTATCGATTTCCCGCGGGCCGTTCTTCCGCCGACGTGCAATTAATCGAGTCCTTCCACCGATATTTTATATTAAACAGATGGGAAAGTATAAAAGTCATCAAGCCAGGATGTTCCGCGATTTTATCGAACGTAGCCGCGGGCCGCTAGTAACGATACCTGGCAACCGATTACACGGATATTGATTACGTTGACTACTTGAGCTTGGCTTATGTCAAATTTCGAAGGAGTTCGAGGTTACTTGGCGGCCAGCCAAGATGAACCTAATTGCATTTAATTGCTCATTAAAATAACCGAGCTGCCGAGGAAGGTGCGAACTTCCGAGGAAGATGCATCGGAGAACGTCTCTGTGAAAAAAGGAAAAACGTACTATCTTTGTTTGTAATTATATTTGCATTTATACTGTGTTGTGTTTATGTCATATAAAACACAAACTTATAAACGTAATATATGAATACATAATTTGTAATACATTTATATAATCAGTATATAATGTTTATGCGTTCTTACAATTTATATGTTTATACCAATTTATAAATTTGTAATTCAATAACTATGTAATTAATATAATTTAATAAATTGTATTATCATTTATTATAATAACTGTGTAATTAAGATTACAATAATTTAATAACTGTGTAATTAAGATAATTAATACAATTTAATATAATTTATATATTAACTAGATTCATTTTAGAATTGAAAGTAATATATATATATATATTGATCATATATTGATTAAATTATATTTATGTGACACATAATGTATGGTATTAAAGTATTATATTTTGATTTTGAATGGGATAGGTGGATGAATATACTGATTGAACTATGTTTGCGTGATATAATATGTGGTGTATATTAAAGTGTTTAATATTCATACATAAGTACATGTATATTTATAATTATATTTGCACTTATATTGTGTTGTATTTATATCATATACAAACTTATAAACGTAATATATAAATATATAATTTCTAATACATTTATATAATCAGTATATAATGTTTATGCGTTCTTAAAATTTATATGTTTATATTAATTTATAAATTTATAATTCAATAACTATATAGTTAATATAATTTAATAAATTATATTACCATTTATTATAATAATAAACACATTTATGTTATCATTTATTATAATTTAATAACTATATAATTAATATAATTTGATTAATTATATTACCATTTATTACAATTTAATAACTGTGTAATTAATATAATTAATACAATTTAATATAATTTATATATTAACTAGATTTATTTTAGAATTGAAAGTAATATTTTTATATATATATATATATTGATTAAATTATATTTATGTGACACATAATGTACAGTATCAAAGTATTATATTTTGATTTTGAATGGGATAGGTGGATGAATATACCGATTGAACTATGGCTGCGTGATATAATATGTGGTATATTAAAGTGTTTAATATTATAACATGATACTCATGTGTATTTATAATTATATTTGCATTTATATTGTGTTGTGTTTATGTCATATAAAACACAAACTTATAAACGTAATTTATGAATACATAATTTGTAATACATTTATATACCCAGTATATAATATTTATACGTTTTTACAATTTATATGTTTATACTAATTTATAAATTTATAATTCAATAACTATATAATTAATGTAATTTAATAAATTATATTATCATTTATTATAATTTAATAACTGTGTAATTAAGATAATTAATACAATTTAATATAATTTATATATTAACTAGATTTATTTTAGAATTGAAAATAATATGTATATATATATATTGGTCATATATTGATTAAATTATATTTATGTGACACATAATATATTAAAGTATTATATTTTTATTTCAAATGATATAGATGGATGAATGTGCACGCATGATGAAATTTATACTGTACCAGCACTGATCGCCATGTTATGTATGCGCGTGGCGCGGTTGTGAATTTTTTTCGCTAGAAGAGGACGAGGGAGAAGCAATCGAAACTGGCATTTCGTAAGTGCAAATGCGTTTAAATTAAAGTACGGTGGCAAAGGATACCGCCGTCCTTCCCGCCTGTTTCACGTCAACGTCCATTATAGCAATTGCTTCTTTTGATCTTGAACGGTTTGATCGCAAGTGCAAACACAATTCGTGAGATTGGGTTCACGGTTGAAAAAATACGATATATATATTTCGTTGACACGGTGTGTTGTCACGGATATGGATGGATGATGGCCTACGAGCATCGATCGATCTGTTGCGTTAATCGAGCAAATGAGCCGAAAGTGGTTCGCCACATACGCCATACATAATATTTCTTTCCATTCTTTCACTCTCTCTCTCTCTTTCTCTCGATTTTCCGATCGCTCGAGAGAGAACAGAAGTTCGAGGTTGCCTGTCAGCAAAAGCGTCAGTCTTCGATCGTCGGATCAGGCGACGACGAACGCGTGGAGATCTCCTACGGACTGGAAGCGGCTACTCCGACGTCTATACATAATGCAGGAAGGAAGTTTGAAAATTTACGGGAGTCAGCGTGTCGTCCGTCATCTGGGGGAGAGGCCGAGGTCTCTTCAGCCTTTCCACAGGTCCCGTGGATTGACCTGGAACGGCCGTAGGTCTGAACAATGATCGTAGGTGGCCGCAGGATCACGTTGATCTCCAAGGACCGGCCTTTACAGCGAGACCGTCGGCTTGGCGGAGGGTGGAAGGGACGGGGACGTTTTCCAATATCCAATAAAGCCGAACCTCGACCTCACTCGGCGAATGTTTCGCTTGGATACGATTTAAAACGGCGTGCCTTGCAGAAACATGCCGCGCCGTAAATAGATGGCTTGCAAGGTGACGCGCAATTCGTTGACGTTGGAACTAACGTCGAATTAAAGCATGAAATTTCCATCCGGGGACACTGAAGTTAAAAAAAAAAAACTTTATAATTACAAGCTTTCGTTTCTATTGTTGGACTCCGCCTAAAGGGCCAATATTTATACCTATGAAGAGTACTTTCTACTATTCAATGTTGCAACCCGTGATCAAGGATGATGAAAAGAATGGAAAGACAAGTTTGTCGGTGGCTACTGTAGATGAGTTTTACACTTTTGATTCGACGGGGAAAAGACTTGCCGCGAGATTGATTTTGACCTTGAATTTCAAGATCAAATTTTTTTTTTTCTTTTTTTGCATCGTACGAAGGTAAAACTTTTCATTGTCAGAGTTTCTTAATCATTTAACGGCGCGAACGCGCGAGTTCTAACAGCGACTTTATGATGTCACGTTTATATTTCGAATAATGTTAACAGTTGGCATTATCATTTCATTATTCACACTCACACTGATGCTACAACTATGATAAGTCAAACGTCAGTGAAATCTAATACGAGAGTTCACGTAAAATAGACATCCACGCGTCCAGATACCATAAAGTCGCTGTTAGAACGCGTCTGCATTGTTGAATGATTAAGAAACTTTCCTGCCACTTTTTCAAAAGAACTATTAGGTTGCGACCTATAGTTCCTTGATAAAGTTTTACCTTCCTGACGAGTGGAATACAATGCAAAAAGAAAAAGAAACAATTTTTGACCTTGAAATTCAAGATCAATTTTGCAGTAGGTTCTTTACATATATCTCCATCAAATCGAAGGTGCAGATTTCATTTATGATAGGCAGACAAACTTTTCTTTCCACACTGTACAAGTGCGTTCTAACAGCGACTTTATGTTTCTGGACGCATAGATGTAACGTTTATATTTTGAATAACATTAACAGTTAGCTTTATCATTTGATTATTTAGACTCACACTGATACTACAACTATGACAAATCAAATGTTAGTGAAATCTAATTGAGAAGAATAAAGTCGCTGTTAGAACGCCGCGTTCGCAATGCTAACTTTTTTGCCATTTTTCAAGAGAACTATTAGATTGCGACCTATAGTTCCTTGACAAAGTTTTACCTTCGTGACGAGTGGAATACAATGCAAAAAGAAAAAGAAAAAATTTTTGACCTTGAAATTCAAGATTTTTATATCCATGGCGAATTGAAGGGAGAAGAAGAGAAGTGTGGATGACCAGTTCCTGGAATTCACGCTGTGAATAAGTGTTCGTAGAGCACTTTCGGAGGAACTCGGTGTTGGTGCTGAGCTAATATTGCTCATCGAGCGGTACATTTTACGAAAAAATTGTTTAAATCTTTAAAAACACGCTGTTTCACGTCCACGAAATATTAACAATGTAAACAATGTAAAATTAATAATTTGGTCATTTTGACCATTTATTTATTTCAGCATAAATGGGACCTAAACCAGTAATTTGATTTAATTGGAAATTAGAAATAATCAGAGCAGACTCGAGAACTTCTCAGTTTAATATGAAAACTTGTTGCCGCGAAACGTCGCGAGCTGTGCGTTTAATATTTGCTTGATAGCCGTTTCTCCGCCCGTCGTACGTTCGTTTGTTCGTCGACAATTGCAGGTTAAAGGCCGAGCCTTTAACTTTAATTCCGTCAAGCCTTTAACTTGCCTGACGTCCGGCTGAAATTCTGCCTGCGCTATATACGTGCAAGCAGATTCCGACGAGAAAGGAAGGAAGGAAGGAAGGAAGGAAGGGAACCAGAAGTGACGTGCTTGGAAAAGAAAGAGAGAGAACGAGCGAGAGACAGATAGATGGATAGATAGAGATAGAGAGAGATAGAGAGAGAGAGAGAGAGACAGAGAGAGAGAGAGGTGACTTGGACCACTCTGACAGCCGGAGCAGGAGAGTGTCCGAACGCGGACGGAATCGTAAGAGGATTCCACTCGTCCCCTTTACATTTACATTCCATTCGTCCTCGCGCGGTAGTATTCGGTGTATTTCGAAAGGGTGCTACTACCCCCTTTCCCGCAACCGCCTCTTCAATTACCCACTACGCTAACATCCGCTTTTTTCCGCTTCGCGAATTCACACGTTCACATCCGCGTGGCGCACGCAATCCACGTACGGGGTCGAAAGAAAGGGGTTTGTCCGTGGCTGTCATAGATAAATTTAATGGAAATATATAACTATGTAAAGTATCTGCGGCAAAATTGATCTTGATCCACGAATTTCAAGGTTAGAAAAAAATTTCTCTTCTTGCATTGTATTCTATTCGTCACGAATGTAAAATTTTTCGACTCTTAAAAGGTAAATGTGGTTAATAATAATAACAATAATAAAATGGCAGAAAAATTTCTTAATCTTTTAAGAAACTGCAGAACGTGTGGGTTCTAACAGCGACTTTACGGTTCTGAACGTATATGTAATGGATGTAATGTTTATATTTCGAATAATGTAGACAGTTAGTTTTACATCTTATTATTTGGTTATTTAGACTCATACTGATACTACAACTATGACAAATCAAATGTTAGTGAAATCTAATTGAGAAGCATAAAGTCGCTGTTAGAACGCACGCGTTCGCAATGCTAACTTTTTTGCCATTTTTCAAGAGAACTATTAGGTTGCAACCTATGGTCCCTTGATAAAGTTTTACCTTTGTGACAAGTGGAATAGAATGCAAAAAGAAAAAGAGAAAATTTTTGACCTTGGAATTCAAGATTAATTTTGCAGTAGGTTCTTTACATGTATCTCCATCAAATCGAAGGTATAAAATTCATTTATGATAGCTAGATAAACTTTTCTTTCCACACTGTACAAGTGCGTTCTAACAGCGACTTTATGTTTCTGGACGCATGGATGTAATATATATATTTCGAATAACATTAACAGTTAGCTTTATCGTTTGATTATTTAGACTCACACTGATCCTACAACTATGACAAATCAAATGTTAGTGAAATCTAATTGAGAAGCATAAAGTCGCTGTTAGAACGCATGCGTTCGCAATGCTAACGTTTTTGCCATTTTTCAAGAGAACTATTAGGTTGCAACCTACGGTTCCTTGGAAAAGTTTTACCTTCGTGACGAGTGGAATACAATGCAAAAAGAAAATGAGAAAATTTTTGTCCTTGAAATCCATTGAAGATTAATTTTGCAGTAGGTTCTTTACATGTATCTCCATCAAATCGCAGGTACAGATTTCATTTATGATAGGCAGACAAATTTGTCTTTCCACACCGTACAAGTGCGTTCTAACAGCGACTTTATGGTTCTGGACGCATGGATGTAACGTTTATATTTCGAATAACATTAACAGTTAGCTTTATCATTTGATTATTTAGACTCACACTGATGCTACAACTATGATAAACCAAATGTTAGTGAAATCTAATTGAGAACCGCTGTTAAAGTCGCTGTTAGAACGCATGCGTTCATAATGATAACTTTTTTGCCATTTTTCAAGAGAACTATTAAGTTGCAACCTACGGTTCCTTGGAAAAGTTTTACCTCCGTGACGAGTGGAATACAATGCAAAAAGAAAATGAGAAAATTTTTGTCCTTGAAATCCATTGAAGATTAATTTTGCAGTAGGTTCTTTACATGTATCTCCATCAAATCGAAGGTACAGATTTCATTTATGATAGGCAGACAAATTTGTCTTTCCACACCGTACAAGTGCGTTCTAACAGCGACTTTATGGTTCTGGACGCATGGATGTAACGTTTATATTTCGAATAACATTAACAGTTAGCTTTATCGTTTGATTATTTAGACTCACACTGATCCTACAACTATGACAAATCAAATGTTAGTGAAATCTAATTGAGAAACATAAAGTCGCTGTTAGAACGCACGCGTTCGCAATGCTAACTTTTTTGCCATTTTTCAAGAGAACTATTCGGTTGCGACCTATGCTCTCTTGACAAAGTTTTACCTTCGTGCTGAGTGGAATGAAATTTTGATCTTGATATTCAAAGTCATGTATTTCCATCAAATCGAAGGTACAGAATTCACCTTTAATTCCCAAATTAATAAGCTTTAACTTTATTTACATATTTATTTTGAACCACGTAGGTGAAATTTCTGTGTTATTTTTTTTTTTTCACCTACAATTACTCTAATGGCCAATCTTTTGACAGATCAGGAAAGATTTCCAAGATCGGACGGATCAATTGTCAGATCTGAAGGGATTTCCAAGTACGAGTCTTGCTCGCGAGTTTCTCTCCGTGTCTTCTCTAATGGCTTCCAGCAAGAGAGGCGACGCGTCGGAATATTTTTGCCCGGAAGCCAGAGTTTTCCCAACAAGCCGATCGGGGAAGACGATCGTTGCGGTATTGCAACGGCGAATCTATAATGTCTTTTTGAACGGAACCGTATCGGGGAAATAACGGATGAATACGAATCCACGAGATATCCATGGGTTAGAACGTTCGTCCCTCCCACGCCCCTCTTTGTCTTCCTGTTCCGCCTTGTGTTTCCCGATATACGCTCGTGATATCGAATGATTTCAAAGAAGCTTGGTTAACGTTATTCCGCTCACGTAACGTTATTACGCTCATAAATAAATAAATAAATAAATAAATAAATAAATAAACTCGTTTCGATTCACTTGATAACACTTTCTAACACATGTGAACTTAATCGCCAAAGTTACTTTATCAATTAAGTCTTCAATTTGTAATTTATAAATAATTTAATAACTTAATTGTTATAAATAATTACATATGATATAATCATATTATATATTAAATTATAAGTTATTTTTAATTATTAATAATAATTAATAATAATAATTTCAATTAATATAAGTTATTTTAATTAATAATAATGTGATTAAAAAATTTAACAAATATAGCAATGTATTTACAAAATAAAATAATATTTAATATTGTAAAAATTTAATAAATATCATAATATATTTATTAAATTATAAATTATAATAATAATATAATTAAAAAATTTAATAAATATAATAATGTAGTTATAAAATAAGATAATATTTAATAAATCTAAAATTTAATCATAATATATTTATAAAATATAATAATATATATATATTAAATTATAAATTATAATAATAATATAATTACAAAATTTAATAAATATAATAATATATTTATAAAATAAAATAATATATTTAATATTATAAAAATTTAATAAATGTCATAATATATTTATAAAATAAAATGATATATTTAATATCGTAAAAATTCAATAAATATCATAATATATTTGTTACAAATTATAATGACACTATAATTATAATTAATATGTGCAATATAATTATTTTACGTGTAATATAATTATTCCAACACGTTGTGCAATTTTAGTGCAGTGCAGAAGAGCAAGGGGGGAAGAGACTTGTTTCGGAAATGTTTTCATTTTCAATGATCAAGCGCGGATAATGAAACGGGAGGCGATCGTCTAGCTTCGCCGGGACGATTGCCTGGAAATAAGGATTACGTACAAAGGGGTTTCGGTCTGAATTCCTAGTTTGTCCCCCCTGCTGTGTGCGTCCGATCGGACTCAGGGAAGAGGGAAGAATGAAACGGAAACAGATACGATCTCGAACGATCGACAGGGGGCCAATACAATTGACGATTGAGGCTCATTGCTCTGTTCCGTGTCTCTCTGAAATCGGTGCCAATCCGGTGAGGCATACCGAGACAAGCTTGACAGACGTATAAACGCGAGGCGAGCCGGCTCGCGAGTGAAAATTTTACGAGGCCGGCTCTTATTCTTGAGGGCAACTTTAACGCTGCAACTATCGGCGTTATAGAGAAAGTAGAAACTGGGAGAAAGAGAGAGAGAGAGAGAGAGAGAGAGAAGAAAAATGTATAAATGTTACGAGCACAAACTCCAATTTATGTATTTAACTAAAAGTCTGTTAGACCACAATGTTACGGGTGTATAAAATTGTCAGATCTTTGAAAATATGCTGCTATATATATATTTTATATATATATATATTTATTTTATATATATATTTTATATATTTATTATATATATATATATATTGTTATATATATATTTGCATTTCATTATTATACGAATAACAATGAAATGAAAAAAAATATAAGTAAGAACTTGTACAAACAAAATTATTTTTAGATATATAAAATAAATAACATTTGTTATAGATATATAAGATATATAAGATATATAACATTATATAAGATTTGTTATAGATATATAAAAGATATATAAGATTATATATAAGATATATAAGATTTGTTATAGATATATAAAATTATCAAAATACGTATATAACACTGTTATATACGTATACAATTATATAAATAAAGAGACACGAATAACAACGAAATGTAAAAGAAAGTGTAATAGAAATTAGAAATATGACTAAGAATTTATATAAACTAAGATAGGACAAGAATTTATATATAATTTACATGAAAAAGAATTTATATAAACTAAGATAGGACATTTATATATATATAATTTATATATATAATTTACATAAAAAAGAATTTACATAGTATCATATTTATCTGTACAAACAAAAAATTTCCATGGTCGTTCTGACCAATTTCATAGTTCCAAATATTAATTAAAATCGAGCAGAATTTCGAAATTAGAATATTTGCATGAAAACGAAGAACTTTCTTGTTGAAGAACTCGCATGGAGTGTTCCGACTGTCCAATTGCAAGGGTTAAACAATCTCGCGAGAGACAAAAAACAGGTAATCCGAAGGGGGGCGGACGGGGGAAAAACAGCCCGTCTCGCTCTTTTAATTTCAATTAAAAAGGAACATCCTTTCCCTCTTTCTACTCTCTCTCTCCTCGCTCTGTGTGTTCTCGAAACGATCGAAAAAAAGTCGTACGAGTTTCTAACGAGCGTTTCGTATGAAAGTCGAACGAATTTGCCCAACGGAGGAGACACCGATGCTTCCGCGCAACGGGAACAGTAAAAAANAAAAAAAAAAAAAAAAAGAAAGAAAGAAAGGAAGAAAAGAAGACCAGAACCAGCCTTCTATTTACAAAATCGTTCCAGCGTAGTAGAAACGATCGGCAGGATGGTTCGATCGACGAGAGAAGGCTCCACACGTTCGTAGCCTCTTTTCTATCGAATTTCTATCGAGCACGGGGGGCGACGTCCGCCCCCCTGTACGGAATACGTGACACATCGTATCGAACATCGTTGGCTGCCGATGTACCGCGAGACATCGATCCGCTGTAAACACACTAACTGTCGCTATAGAATCCCCCATTGTATTCTTTCCCTCTGGCATCTTCAACATTTTTACACACGGTCCATTGTACACACTGTTCTGCGCCCATTAGCTCTGTGCTTCTCAGAGACGAAGCTTTTTCTCACCTCCCCCCTCTCCCCTCCCGCCCCCCCCTTTTTATTTTGTCGTTCGTCGTTTCTCCCATTTTTCTCTCGATTGTGAGAGGAGAAATTATGGAATTATATGAGCGAACGTTTGTTTGCCAAACTTTCCTCTCCTTCGCCCCTCTTTATTTTGTTTTGAGAGATGAAAATCGAGATTCTTCATTCTCTCTCGTTGAACGAGAATGGAAATGTATAATTCTCCTCTTCTCATTGCTTAGAAGTTATTTCGTGCATTGTTTCCTATATTAACTCTGTTAGTATCGATAAAAAGAAAAAAAAAAAATACTTAAGCGAAAAATACCGAGTCAAGTTGATAAGTAGTTTGGACAAATTACGTTTGGAAGAGAAGAGTATAAGAATTCTGTGAAGAAATGATGATTAATTGAAACAGAAACGTATCAAGAAATGAAGAGACTAAACTATATATACTAAGAAATGAAGAGACTAAACTATATAAACTATATATACTAAGCTATATTAAATATGCTATGCTAAACTATATAAACTATACTAAACTATACTAAACTATATAAGCTATACTAAACTATACTAAACTATACTAAACAATATAGGCTATACTAAGCTATACTAAACTATATAAGCTATACTATACTAAACAATATACTAGTTTAGCTTATATACTAAACATTATAAGCTAAACTATACTAAACAATATAGGCTATACTAAGCTATACTAAACTATATAAGCTATACTGTATTATATACGCTATACTAATCTATATTATATAAAACTGTAATTAAATTAAACTGTATTATATAGCTATACTGAACTATACTAAACTATACAAGCTATCCTAAACTATATTAAACTATACAAGCTATCCTAAAGTATACTAAACTATATAAGCTATATTAAACTGTATAAGCTATACTAAACTATACTAAACTATACTAAACGATATAGGCTATACTAAGCTATACTAAACTATATAAGCTATACAAAACTATACTAAACTATATAAGCTATACTGTATCATATAAGCCATACTAAACTATACTTTATTATGTAAGTTATACTGTATTATATACGCTAAACTATATTATATAAAACTGTAATTAAATTAAATGTAATTAATTAAACTGTATTATATACTGAACTATACTGTATTATATAAGCTATACTAAACTATACTAAATTATACAAGCTATCCTAAACTATACTAAACTATACAAGCTATCTTAAACTGTACTAAACTATATAAGCTATATTAAACTATATTATCAACCGATATCTCGTTGTCCGGCACTGTAAGGCTTAAATTGACAATCACCTTTCGCAAAGGAATCTTTATTTCATATATTTTTTTGAAGTTTTTCATTATAAAGAGGAGGCTTCAAATTTATCGTAGATTCAGACGTGAAAAATGTTCTTCGATATTTTTCCCCTCTATTTCAAAAAATGTCGTCGCTTTTCCATCCGCCACGTCGTGCAAAATCACCTCAGAATAAAACGAACGATGCACAGACTTCAAGCTTTAAAACGAGCCCAGATTTATCGTCGCACGATTTTGTTTTACGAGTTTAAATATTAACGCTGGCGTCGTTAGTCCGAATGTTATTATGTGCATTGCACATTCAGCTCGAAAATTAAACGAAACGACGAATTCTGACAACACGTTGAATTTGAGAACCGGTAAAAGTCGCCGAGAAATCCCTGGATATTTCCCAGCCAGCGTTTCGCTATTTATCGCCCGGGTTCACGAACGGAAACGTCAGTCCAAGTGGAACGTGGTAATCACGGTATTTGGACTTCTCGTGTAAATTCTGCGTCTCGAATCCTATTAACTAGTTCACGAAGCAGGACTAGTTACTCGGGAATTAAGTGATCCGCGGCAGACAGACGCGCATCGCCCACGGAATTTCCGTAACAGTGCGATTATACCCAGTTCCACGGCGTTCCTCACCGGTGAAACAGTCGAGCACATATTAATTCGCCAGCACACGCTGGGAACTTTGACTTCGGTGATGGCAATCAGGGACTGAGATTGGCAATGGAGTTTCGCCTCTCTCGGTTTTCGGTGCAACTCGAAATGATAACGTACTTCGAACTGCGAATCACGGCGGGGCATCGTCTCGCGATCAAGCCCCCTCTCGAATCAATGACGCGTCAAATGATTTCCTAACCTAAATTGAATACTCTGAATCCAATTGTTGCTCTTTTGAGAAGAAAGATTTCACCTTGTCAGTAAATTTTTGACTCATTTTTGCACGTAGAATAACCTTCCGTTAATTATTTGCTCCTCGAATCGATGACATGTGAAACGTCAAATAATTTCCTAACCTAAATTGGATATTCTGAATCCAATTGTTGCTCTTTTGAGAAGAAAGATTTCATCTTGTCAGTAAATTTTTGACTCATTTTTGCACGTAGAATAAACATTTGTTAATTATTTGCTCCTTGAATTGATGACATGTGAAACGTCAAATAATTTCCTAACCTAAATTGGATATTCTGGATCCAATTGTTGCTCTTTTGAGAAGAAAGATTTCACCTTGTCAGTAAATTTTTGACTCATTTTTGCACGTAGAATAATCTTCTGTTAATTATTTGCTCCTCGAATCGATGACATGTGAAACGTCAAATAATTTCCTAACCTAAATTGGATACTCTGGATTCAATTGTTGCTGGATCTTTTGAGAAGAAAGATTTCACCTTGTCAGTAAATTTTTGACTTATTTTTGCACGTAGAATAACTTTCTGTTAATTATTTGCTCCTCGAATCGATGACATGTGAAACGTCAAATAATTTCCTAACCTAAATTGGATATTCTGGATCCAATTGTTGCTCTTTTGAGAAGAAAGATTTCACCTTGTCAGTAAATTTTTGACTCATTTTTGCACGTAGAATAACTTTCTGTTAATTATTTTCTCCTCGAATCGATGACATGTGAAACGTCAAATAATTTCCTAACCTAAATTGGATATTCCGGATCCAACTGTTGCTCTTTTGAGAAGAAAGATTTCACCTTGTCAGTAAATTTTTGACTCATTTTTGCACGTAAAATAAATATTTGTCAATTATTTGCTCCTCGAATTGATGACATGCGAAACGTCAAATAATTTCCAAACCTAAATTGGATTCAATTGTTGCTGGATCTTTTGAGAACAAAAATTTCGCCTTGTCAGTAAATGTTTGGACGTAGAATAATCTCCTGTTAATTATTCTCGTCTGTTATACCTAAATTCAAGTATACTTGATAAGTTTTTGGATCCGATCTTCTCGAAAACGAGTAAGAAAAGGTCGTTCTCTGCATTTCTTTCTTTTCGAAAGAATCACGTCGTGTATGTTTTCGGATATTATTATCATACAGTGTCATTACTTTTTCAAATTTCAATTAAATCCCAATTACAGTTCAAGTATATCTATTTCATCATCGAACGCGTTTTTCACCTTCTCTCTTTCTGCAAAGCAATTGTACGTTTGCCTAGTTTATTACGAGCAATGAAAATTCGGGGGCTGTTTTTGCAAAATGCTGCAAGAACCTTCGACGTTCTTTATTGCAATCTGAGGGACAGTGTACAAGTGACGAGTGACATTAGAACGGAGAAAAAGAAAGTCATGCGCGATTGTCCCCAAGGGGGCGATCACTGCCAATTTGGAGCTCACCTCCTCCTCTTGGGTCTGGCGAGAAATTTTAGTCGCTTCGAGCACTTGGCCTTTAACGCCATCGGCGAAACGGTGAACGCGTCTTCTCGGAGGTCCGTTTCTATGCCTGCGGGCCTTTCGACTGGCTTCGCCAGGGTCACCGTCCTCGGAGAAGCTGCGAAATGAAAGACAGCGCATCCTATCACTCGGGCTGCACAAATGGCTTGTTGCAAAAGAATCAACACCTTTCACGTAGACCTGGGCGTTTTGAAAGATTTTCAAATGACATTGTTTTCAAATCACGTTGTTTTTAAAGTTACTTCAGAAACAATCTATTTACTAAATAACGAAATTATATTATAGTATATTAAGTACAGTATATAGTGTATAGTATAAAATAATAAATACTATATACTATAATAACATAGTGTAATATAGTATATTAAGTATATTATATTATACTATAATATAGTACAATATATTATATTATACCATAATATACTATAATATATATATTTACTTATATTTATATAATATACTATAATATATATATATTAGTATACTATATATTATATTATATTATAGTATACTAACTATAGTATATAGCATATAGTATAATACAATAAATACTATATACTATAGTAATATAGTATATTATTATTTATAGTATATTAAGTATATTATATTATACTATAATATAGTATATATTATATTATATTATAGTATATTAATTAGTATATAGCATATAGTATAATACAATAAATACTATATATTGTATTATACTATATTAATATACTATATTGTATTGTACTATATACTATAGTAATATAGTATATTGTTATTTATAGTATATTAAGTATATTATATTATACTATAGTATAGTATAACATATTATATTATATTATAGTATATTAATTATAGTATATAACATATAGTATAATACAATAAATACTATATACTATAGTAATATAGTATATTATATATACTATTATAATTATTATAAAATTATATACAGTATTATATTTTAATATAGTATATACAGTATATTAAGTATAGTATATTATACTATAGTATAGTATAATATATTATATTATACTATGCTATAGTATAATATATTATAGTACGTTGAGTATTTCATATTTATTTGCAATTAATTGCTTTATTTGTGAGATAAATTGTTTACTATTCGCCAAGAGATCTACAATATACAACGTCCGCGACTACGGAATTCACTCATTCACTTAGAATTTAGAGTTTAGAAACGATTTTCGACTTATTCTCTCCATATAGAATCGCAGCGACACCCTGTACAGGAGGGGGAAGTGCTCGCTCTTTATTCGAAAGCGGACGACCACCGCCGGCCAAGCATCGTTCGACCGTCTAATCGTGGGAAACATCGTTTTAATTACTACCGGCCGCGTTTCACGGTTCGCGAAGCCCCCGCTGTCTGCGGAACGAGAGAGGGGAGAGGATTAAACCGATCCTCCCCCGGGAGGATCCGCGAGAGCATCGTGCCCCCGAAATCCCACGGAAAGCTTTTCCTTCCCTCACCTTCGGCGTGAATTTCCCCTCGTGCCAACTTACTTAAGTAAACAGCCGAACGATTTCTTCGAAAATCGGCGGGGAATCCCTTGGCGACGTGTCCGTTGAGTGGCAAGTTCGTCGAGAAGGGAAAAATCGCTCGAAAGGAGGGGGGGGGGGGAGGAGTACTTACCTACGGCCCTCAGCGCCGCCGGTGAAACCGCGCCGAGGATCCGCGGCGGTGTAATCTCCGCCATCGTCTTCGAGTACGCGATCTTCTGTGTACGTTTGCTGATCTTGTATGTGAGTGCGGTTCTGGCGACTTTGAACGGGTCCCTGGCACGTGGCATCTCCCTCGTCACCGGCGTCGACAGTTCCTCGATCCTCCGCATGTTCACCGGCCGCCATCTCCTCTTTCTCTGCAATTCAAAAAAAAAAAAGAAAAAAAAATCCGATCGGATCGTGTATCGATAGAGATCGACCTTTTATCGTTTTGGCGTTGCCGCGTGTTTCTTCAAGTTTCAACGTTCGTCTCTTTTCGCGTGTCGAGGTAGAATCTGTCAATCGTCGAACGACGTTTGTATCCACGTGTAATACAAGCGTCTGATCGTACGTCGTTCTCGTTTCCGCACGGTTTAACATCGAGAACTTTGTCCTTTCTTCCCTTTGGCGGTTTCTTTTTATCCCCCCCCCCCCCCGACGTCTGCGTTGGGAAACGTCAAGCGTTTCTCAAAGGACTTATCGAAAAAATTAATTGTATCATTTGTTCCTTCGTCATTTCTTTTTTTATCGACACGATCCGTGCAGCTGAGGTTTCATTTGCATGGAATCTTTTGTTGTGAAGCGAAGAATTTTTTTTTTTCAAAAATTTGTTATATCATAGTGACGTGCAATGTGTTTACAATATTATGGAATAAAAATATAAAAAAAGATAAAAAAATTATCTTCGTCAAGTTCTCACAAATGTTAACACTAGAACTACCAACGATTAAAGCTGGTTAGAATTTAGAATCCATCGACGAAAGAAAAGAAAAATAGAAAAACTGTAATAAAATACAATAGAATACACGAGCTTTTATTTATGCATTTTCCTGAAAAATCATTTAAATCTCTAGGAAATATTTTAAATGCTCCAAAAATGCTTTACGTCTGTAATATAAACGTTAAAATGAAAAATAAACGTCACTTTTTGCCTCACATCGAGTATCATTTAATGTATCATCGTATGTCAAGGGGGTTTGAATCATAGTAAGCGGCTCTTACAGGGAATCTAGGCTTGGGCGGGACCTTGGGAGCGGCCAGTATCTCCAGCAACTCCACGTGTTGATCCCACTGTTCCGGCTTGATCGCCCGACGCAATTTCGCCATTATCTTTTGCCTGCGATCCGAGATATAATAAATCAATAAATTTGCAAAAGGCAAAACTCGAGAGAATGATGGGACACGGGTTGCCTTACTATCGTCACAGACGAGGTATGTGAAAGTTTTGTTACTGATAGACAGAGTAGTTTCGAATTAGAAAAATTTCGAATAACATTCGATTAATAAGCGTAATTTTTAACTTAACGAATCATAGAATTTATGTTATTTGTTACAACCAATGCACTGCATAGTTGTTAAAAATTTGACATGTGTATTTCAATGTGTAATATAACATGTAAATGAAGAAATGTAATAATTTTAATATTTCAATATTAATAATAATTTAAAATAGTTGAAAATTTAGTTAAAATTTAATATTAATGGTAAATCAAAATAGTTGAAAACTCGATAGTTAAAAATTATTTTCAAGAATATTTGATACAACGTAAATCATTTGTACGTAAAACCACGTATCAGCAATTTTAAAATTTTAATCTACACTATATTGAAAGAAGTTGTGATCCGTGAGCTGTTTCTGATATACAATAAAATAATTTCGGTTAGTTATTAATAAGCGTAATTTTTAACTTAACGAATCATAGAATTTATGTTATTTGTCACAACCAATGCACTGCATAGTTGTAACAAAATTGTTAAAAATTTGACATGTGTACTTCAATGTGCAATATAAGAAACATGTAAATGAAGAAATATAATAATTTTAATATTTCAATATTAATAATAATTTAAAATAGTTGAAAATTTAGTTAAAATTAAAATAGTTGAAAAATTCGATAGTTAAAAATTATTTTCAAGAATATTTGATACAACGTGAATCATTTGCACGTAAAACCACGTGTCAGCAATTCTAAAATTTTAATCTACTATATTGAAAAAAGTAGCGATCCATAAGCTGTTTCTGATATACAATAGAATCATTTCGGTTACTAGCTTCACATTTCACGTATTTGAAAGTTTGGCAACACTGCAATGGGTCCCAAAAAATCACGTAAATCGCTGGCGCATTCGCTAGTTCCCCAACTCGCCGTTATTTAACGTAGAGCGCGCTGTGAATGGCTGTTTGGCTATGTCGGTATTGCAGGTTTCACGAAAAGAATCCGCCAGATGCAACGTCTTTTCGCATACCTGTGCCTGTGGTGTCGTGTCGTGCGATTATTCCGCGTGTCGCGTGTCGAGTGGATAATTTTCGCTCGATATCGACAGAAGGGGTGGCGAACGCGAAAGAGCCAGGGTGCGAAGTGGCCGCGAGAGGAGAACGACGAGAGCCAGTACTTGCTCGGCGAAATTTTCGAGACACCCTCGGGCGCTATTAATAATTACGTCTAGGGTACTCGTGTCTGCTAACTGTTCATGAGTTGCGCGCCAAGTTTAATAGTAACGTTAGGTAACTCGGCGGGAGGGGGGAAGTCGAACATGGAAAGTGGAAAGCCAATATCTGCTTTCTCGTTAAACCTGGACCGTAGGTGCGAGGTGTCTGGGTCCAGGTCCACGAATAAAGGGGTAAGAGGAAAGACAAATTCTCGCGAACTTTCGCCACCAACTTTTTCTCTCCCGCTCGACGCAACCTTCAATTTGTCGCGCTAATCCGAAGAAGGGAAGAGAGTAGTCCGTGATCAAAGAGTCGACTCGAAAAGTCGATAATTCGCACGTTCGGACAGGCGAGAGACACGGAAACACGAGTACAAACGCACGGTTACATTCGGGCGTTGGAGAAAGAGAAACGTCTTTGCTCGGTATCCAAATCCGACTTCGCGAGACTCAGCCAGATCTCGAAGGGAGAAAATCCGATTACGTGTCCTTTCGCCGCTCGCTGACGCATTCTCTCTCCCGTGTGTCAGATCCGGCGAGATGATCGTTCTTTCGGTCGTCGCCGCATCGATCCGGAAGAAATTGCTTCGCGGCGAGCGGTTGTGCAGCTGCGTCCCCCTCGTGATTCAAAATATGTACATGCCCCCAACCTCGTGGAACGAGGTTGTGCGAATCGGTTAAACAACGAGCTGGAGTTGCCTTGTCGTTGCCTCGCGATTATGGCCGATTGAATCAATTTTGACGAGGCAAATACGTGGCACGTGACGTGTACGTGTGACGTGCAACGTGTCCTCACGCGTTGTGCAAATAAGATGTAAAGTGAAAAGATTTCTGTTATTTTTCTAGCTGTACAGTTTTGTTATCCTCTGAGTTTCGAAAGTTGACACTTTTTACGAATTGACAGTGAGTCGTCAATATGAGCAGATCGTATGGTACAAATATGTAACTATATATACGTATACGTATACGTATATAGTTTATATATAAGTATGCGTAAACGTACATAGTTTATATATAAGTATCCGTAAACGTACATAGTTTATATATAAGTATAGATATACGTACATAGTTTATATATAAGTATGCGTATACGTACATAGTTTATATATAAGTATGCGTATACGTACATAGTTTATATATAAATATACGTACATAGTTTATATATAAGTATACGTAAATGTACATAGTTTATATATAAATATACGTATTCGTATATAGTTTATATATAAGTATCCGTACATAGTTTATATATAAGTATACATAAACGTACATTTTATATATATAAGTATACATATACGTACATAGTTTATATATAAGTATACGTATACGTACATAGTTTATATATAAGTATACATAAACGTACATTTTATATATATATAAGTATACATATACGTACATAGTTTATATATAAGTATAGATATATACTTTACGACCTCAGCTACGTGTACAGGGCAGAAAGAAAAAGTTTGTTCGTGGCTATCATGGATGAATTTGGTGGAAAGAATCTGCCAGGAAATTGACCTTGACCTTGACCTTGAATTTCAAAGTCGAAAATATTCTTTTCTTGCATTGTATTCTACTCGATCACGAACGTAAAACTTTCTCAAGGAACTTAATAGTTTTCTTGAAAAAAATGGCAGAAAAGTTTCTTAATCGTTTAACACTGCGGACTAACAGCGACTTTATGGTTCTAGACGCGTGTATGTCTACATATTTATATTTTGAATAAACGTTAAGAGTTAGTTGATTATTTAGATAACTCACACTGGTGCTAAATCAAATGTTAGAGTGAAGCCTAATACGAAAATTAATACATAAAATAGACGTCGACACGTTCAGAACTATAAAGTCGCTGTTAGCACTCGTCCGCAGTGTTCAATGATTACATGTATCGTATGATTACATACATTTCCATTAAATCGAAGGTGTAGAATTCATCTATGATGAGCCAAGGACAAACTTTCCTTTTACATACAGTGCGTTTAATAAGAAAGTCGGCGCTGCTTCTCTGAAAAAAAGATTCTTTTTTTGCAAAGAATTTTGAACGTCACAAATATATATATATTTTTAGCAGCCAGAGTCGCGTTCTTCTCCTCTCTTCTCGTCTAATTGAAAATTTCAAAAATGTCTCGACTTTCTTCTTCGATCGCGCTCACACTTTCAAAACATAAGCAACAACTCTCGACCGAATGAACAAATATACACGACTCTCTTTTTCAATTACTCCGTGATACCTGTCACCTGTCAAACACACGCAAGTATTGCCAGATTCGATTAATATTGCCAGAGTTATGCTATCCCGGAGCCGTCTATCGAGAGAATAGACGAAAATTACTTTTCCCTCGTACTCAATAATCGAGCTGGCAATAGCATTTCGAGCGTGAGCAGAATTTTGTTCATTGAAAAAAAAAGAAGAATATCTTTTTTTATTCCGCTAGAGAAACGACGAGTAACTGCTTCTTATTAAAACACACTGTAGACGAACATAAACATTGCGTTCGGACACAAACTGTGTGCGGTCACACACTCACTTCTTCCTCATCTCTCGCTGTTGCCTGGCGTTGCAGAAGAATCGATATCTCCGATACCGTGAGTTCTGAACCTTCCAGAGTGTCTCGGCTATGTTGCCGCTGCTACTGGGGAAGATCCGCATGTTCGCCAACAGCAATCTGATCAGTGAGAGAGGGAGGGAGGAGAGGAACGAGAGCAATTCGTTAATTCTCTCTTCTGAAGAGCTTCTTACTGTCTACACGGGAAAGAAGCGATCTTGCTACCTCTTTGTAGGGAGCGCCAAGTCCTGGATGCGTTTCGTGGCTTTGGCCGCGAGCGTTTTCGGATGGATCCGCGCGTACGGTGCTGGTACTTCCCTACGGACAGACACACAGAGTTTGCAGCACGGTGTGCCGCTGGAGTTGCCACTCGCTTTGAAAGAGAAAACTCCGGTGCGAGCCGTATCGATCGGCGGTGCATATCGGCCGCGAACGCGTAATTACTCACGTTGGATCGTGTTTTTTGGTAACGTGTTTCGGTCGCGCCATCGCTTTGATTCTCTTCGAGGCGCGCCCCCTCAACGCTGACCGCCGAATGCCGTAAGGATCCGCCTGAAATTGATGAAAGAAGAGTTGGAGAAGCTGAGAATGTAGAGCAGTGTCTGTTGTAACTGTCCAACAGTTGTAGGGTGGTCACTGAAAGACTGAATGTTTTACAAACACACGTTTTTAATTATTTTTTATTTTATTTTATTTTATTTTATTTTACTTTACTTTATTTTATTTTATTTTATTTTATTTTACTTTATTTTATTTTATTTTATTTTATTTTATTTTATTATTTTATTATTTTATTTTATTTTATTTTATTTTAGTTTAGTTTATTATTTTTTTTCATTTTATTTTATTTTATTATTTTATTTTTTTCATTTTATTTTATTTTATTATTTTATTTTATTTTATTTTATTTTATTTTATTTTAGTTTAGTTTAGTGTAGTTTATTTTACTTTATTTTACTTTATTTTACTTTATTTTTTAAAATTTTATTTTATTTTATTTTACTTTACTTTATTTTATTTTATTTTATTTTATTTTATTTTAGTTTATTTTTTTATTTGGAAATATAATTGATGGATTTTTTTCAATATCATGTGTGAAAAACAACATCCCTCAAGTTATGACCTTTTCAAATCCTTTTTTCAATTTTTCAGTGGCCACCCTGTACAATTTCCAAAAGTCTGTAGCTGAGTATCGGTATTTGTAGGTATGTGAATACAAGAAATATTACATCTCACCTCTCATTACATGACACTTATGGTTATATTTGTCGTCGAAATTTTTGAAAAATCAAACATTACAAATGCGTATAGAAAAAAACATTTTTTTTTCTTTTTTTTAATAAAATGAACACTTTTTTTTTTAACAAAATGACTCACAGGTACACAAAATTTACATCAACACATGTTTTTACACATTCGTTTCACATAAAAATTTCTCTGGCATTTGCTAGCAATTTGAAATATCAAATATGTTAATAAACGAAGTAATAACAATTCAACAAGGTTAACAATAACACTGTGGCCAGGAGTGGCACCAATTTTGAAATGACGTACGACTACGTTGCATTCAGCCAAAGGAATTTGAAACAACGTACGTTTCCTGTCGCGAGAGGGTTAAAATGCGTGGTGCATTTCAATTGGTCGTCGAAAGAAAGAGTGGGGATGATACTACCGCGCGCGTAGGTAGCGTAGAGTGGGGGTAGTCCCAATTCTAAAAACTGGTGGGGATAAGCGCTGGTCAGTTACGTTGGGACTGCTGTATGTCGCTCGTTTTGTGCGTCGAGTGTTACGTTTCACGTGGCCGCGCGTAGAGTGGGGGGGGGGGGGTAGTCCCAACTTCAAGAATTGGTGGGGGATGAGCGCTGGTCAGTTACGAGGTCCAGAGTGTGGTCAGTTGTGTGGTCACTATATCTAGAGTGCAAAGTGCAAAAAAATCGACACTCACCAGAATATGCACGTTCCTCGTTTGAATTCGTCGCCAGTTAGGCTTCGCCAATAGAGAAACGTACTGTTTGTGGGACAAATGGCCCATGGCGTATTTGATCCTGTCTTTCAGCATGTTTGCGACCTAGTATCTTCGTTCTCTCAAACGAATCGATCTCTTTCCTGCGAACCTAAACCTTTGTTTATTTGACTATCAGCGACGTTACGTTGTAGGTTGTCTAATTTAATTTATCCAACGATCCGAGTAGGTTTAAAAAGTAGGGACGAGAGAGAGAAAGAGAGAGAGAGAGAGAGAGCGCTCGAGAAATTGAGCCACCGATGCAATTTATCAGCGCGAAACTTTTCCTTCCCTTAATTTGTCTAACCCTTAATTTCGACGCGACATGCTCGTCTGGGAATCGCGTTTCCGACGCGAGAAATGTCACGCAGCAAGGGACAAATGAAGAATGACGCGTAATTCAACGAGCGCTTCGACACTCTCGATTTTTTTCTCCTTTTCCTCGCGAATTTCTTCGAGTTTTTGCTTCATTTACCTCGTCGTTGCGCCACGTTTGGTAAAAGGAGGTAAAAATATAGCTGTTTCAAATTAATTAATCTCTCAATGATCTGCGGGAAAATTTTTTCTCCCCCTTGTCGAATTTTATTCAACGTAAGGGAAATTCCAACATTTTTGATCCCCAGCAGTTCAGAGTTTTCGAGACCAAAAAAAAAAAAAAAAGAAAGGTTGTACAGCGAGTTTCAAACAAAGAGGAAATTCCAACGAAACACAGCGACGGGAAAATTCTTTTTCAATGCTTTTGTTTACGCTCGCGTTTCGAACTTTTACAATTTCCGCGAGTACAGTCTTGCATCGATGCAAAATCATGTTCGACGAGATGAGCGAGCTCGCGTTTGTTAAAAAACGGAAGCTTTAAAAAACGACGACCAGACGTCAAGTTACATCAACTTGAATTATCGACCAGTTTTCATTGTCGTTAGTTATGCTCTACGCTCTGGTATTAACAAAGGTATCAAACAGATGCAGAGAATAAAACTGAGGATCGCGCCTTAACCCCTTGCACTCCAAACTGTTTTTCAATCATTTCTTCTTCTTCGTCTTCTTCCTCTTTTTCTGGCAATTTAAAAACATCGAGTGTGAAAGTTCGCCGCGATGAAAACACACTCGACAAAGGAGTGCAAAGGGGTTAATACGATATTGACATTAACCGAGACCCGAGCTCCTTTACGGGCATGTAGTTTGTGAATTTCGACGTGCACTCGGCAACGAGGGCGTTGTTTCGGTCGACGCGATGCGCTGGCAACAGTTGGCGAATAGTTCGGCTCGAGGAAGAAACAACAACAAAAAAAAAAAAAAAAAAAAAAAAAAAGAGAAAAACGCGGCCGCGATTCCCCCCGAATGAAAGGAAATACTGTTTCCACGGGAGAATTACCGGCGTGAGATTATTTCGAGCGATCCGCGAAAATGTGGAACACTGGCCGGGTCAGGAAGCATAGGGGATTTTCAATTAATAATACTGACACACGGAATAAATACGGTATTCCCACGACGCGATCCCCCTCCCCCCCCTCCCCTATTATTCAATGTGTAAAGCTGCAGCTTCGTTTGCTTGTTTGTATTTCGCGTCATCGATCGGATCGTTCCTGTAAAAAGAAGAAAAAAAGAAAGGTCGATGAAAATGTAGCAGAAATGCCGAGAATGTTCGACATAATTAATTGCCATTGGATCGAGAGGTCATGACTGCCCTCTCGTCCGCGAGAATGGCAAGGTCGAGAAAAAAGAAGGGCAGGAAACAGTACAACAGGAAGAAACAGAAAGACGATTACCGCAGGGAGGAGAGCTCCGAGCGAAGTGTAGCTTGATTTCGAAGCAGTCGCCAAATCAAATTCTTCGATCAGACTGATTACATCGGCTGGAGAATCGGCGAGATTTCGGGATATAAGAAAGAAACATGAAGGGGCAGGACAGCGGTGGAACTGTAATTTCGTGCTCGATTCGGACCCGCAGCATTAGGTACAGAAGCTCTCTCGATGAAGATCTCTTAAGGGACATCCGGTCGGTTTTATTCGTTCTCATCCGTCCACGAACGTGGGACCACTCGCTCTCTTCTTACCACTTTCCACCTCTTCCTCGCTCTTCTGCCGCCAAAGAGCGAGACGAAGAAATTTCCCTCTTACTCTTTCGCGTTTCACTCGCACTTTTTCTCTTTCTTCATCCGTTCACCGGCCACGTTCCCTTACTCTGTCAACCTCGCATGGGAAATCTCAAATACGAGTCTGTTTACCTGGCACTTGGAGTCCCGGTGGATATCGATGATAAGATTTTACTCCGACTTTACCCTTCCTCCGGGCCTTCATCAGCTCCGGCTTCTTCACCCCTCCGGGCCATCCCCCGACGAGCGGATAACTATCCTTGCGGGTTTAACCGGGGGACACGATACACGACGATATCGCAGAAATATGTGCATATATATCAGGGGTGCCCATAAGTGATGTTTTCTTCGAGTTTAATAAACGTTGCCATCTGGTGACAATAATTTAACTTATCGTAACATTTGTTGTTCAATTACACTGTATTAATTCTTCAATAAAATAAAATTTCGTATAGTGTCAAAAAACATCACTTTTGGGTATCTATAAGTAATGTCGTTTCCTTAAAATTTAGTAAACGATGCAATCTAGTAACTTATCGTAACATAACCTATATTAGTTAAGTATATGGACACTTAGTGTGTTTGTTGTTAAATTACACTGTATTAACTCTTCAATAAAATAAAATTTCGTATAGTGTCAAAAAACATCACTTTTGGGTATCTATAAGTAATGTTGTTTCCTTAAAATTAAACGTTGCAATCTAGTAACTTAAATTATACTGTATTAAATCTAGTAACTTTAAATTATACTGTATTAACTCTTAAATGAAATAAAATTTCGTACAGTACCCATAGGTAATGTCGTTTTCTTTGAATTTAATAAACGTCGTCATCTAGTAACTTATCGTAACATAACTTATATCAGTTAAATATATTGACAATCAGTGTGTTTGTCGTTAAATTACACTGTATTAACTCTTAAATAAAATAAAATTTCGTACAGTATCAAAAAACATCACTCATGAGTACCTATAGGTAATGTCGTTTTCTTCGAATTTAATAAACGTTGTCATCTAGTAACTTATCGTAACATAACCTATATTAGTTATGTATATTGACACTTAGTGTGTTTGTTGTTAAATTACACTGTATTAATTCTTAAATAAAATGAAATTTCTTATAGTGTCAAAAAATATCACTTTTGGGTATCCATGAGTAATGTCGTTTCCTTAAAATTTAATAAACGTTGCCATCTAGTAACAATAATTTAACTTATCGTAACATATATTCCTATATTCGTAACATAACCTATATTCTAAGTTATTCTAGTTAAATGTATCGACATTTCGTGTGTTTATTGTTAAATTATACTGTATTAACTCTTAAATGAAATAAAATTTCGTACAGTACCCATAGGTAATGTCGTTTTCGAATTTAATAAACGTCGTCATCTAGTAACTTATCGTAACATAACTTATATCAGTTAAGTATATTGACACTCAGTGTGTTTGTCGTTATATTACACTGTATGAACTCTTAAATAAAATAAAATTTCGTACAGTATCAAAAAACATCACTCATGAGTACCTATAGGTAATGTCGTTTTCTTCGAATTTAATAGACGTTGCCATCTAGTAACTTATCGCAATACAACCTATATTAGTTAAGTACATTAACACTTAGTGTGTTTGTTGTTAAATTATACTGTATGAACTCTTAAATAAAATGAAATTTCGTACAGTCAAAAAACATCACTCATGAGCATCCATAAGTGATGTTGTTTTCTTCGAATTTAATAAACGTTGCCATCTAGTAACTTATCGTAACATAACTTATATCAGTTAAATATATTGACAATCAGTGTGTTTGTCGTTAAATTACACTGTATTAACTCTTAAATAAAATAAAATTTCGTACAGTATCAAAAAACATCACTCATGAGTACCTATAGGTAATGTCGTTTTCTTCGAATTTAATA
>NW_025110075.1:106289-108520 GCF_011392965.1 Frieseomelitta varia
AAAAAAGAAAAAGAAACGATCGAGCACCGTAACAAGCGCAATGATCATTCGACATTACAGATAAGATCTAAGCGAGAAGGAATTGCTCGTAAGAGAACTGCAAACGAAACGTAGCGATTTATTTTCTCGATCGATTTTCTCATTGAGGAGACGTAGGGAGGGGGGACGAAGAGAACGCCGAAAGCGAAAACGACGGTGGCTGGAATCGCCGATGGATCGGAGCCGATTTAACGGATCATCGTTGATTTAATTTCGTTTCGCGATACGACCAATTTTCGAACCAACGGTCGAACCCGAGCGAAACAGGAAGAACGAAGAATGACGGTGTTGGAAAAAGTGAGACGCGCTTTCGGATTTGCATGGGAAACAGTTTGCATACACGTGGATACGCCGGTTAAGCCGATGTTTCTAATTAAATTTTAATTACGGATCACGGGACAGGAGCGTTATTGCCTCTTCCGGATAAAGGAAGTCTCGTTATTAGCGTCCACTCTCCCGGAAATCATTGTTTCATCTGGGGGAGATCGTCGTAACGCGATCCCCGGGAACGGGTGGCTCGTTTCACGACGGGGGAGATTGGTTGCAAGTACCCTTGGGGGGGGAGGGACAATCTTTTGTCAATTCTTGAAACCTTTAACAGTTACAGATGAACTGAGACGTTCCATTTATTGCCGGACGTACGCGAGTCCCTTCGTTGTTTTCTTTTTTTTTTTATTAATTTCGTAACGAACGTGTACGAACGAGTCACACTAATATTCGCATCGACACTTATAATTTTGTAACAGAAAAGAAAGAATCGTACAATAAGTAACAAATATTCGCTTTAAAGTAAACTGCACCGTTCATTTCATTTTAACATGCTTTTGACATTAAATTATAATGTAATTAACGGAGAAAATAAGAAGAATAAAGACTTTTCTTGTCAAGTATAAAATATTATAAATTATATAAATGACAGTATGTAAGAATATTGAAAAGTTTCTTTTAACATGTATTTAAAGATTGAAGCTTCCCCTTTGCAACAAACCTTCAAACTTTCACGTACGATTTTTTTATCGATCTCTCAATTAGACGACAATTAGATGAAAATTTCGAAAAATTCACAATCGTTGTGTTTGTTCTCGCCTGATGTTCGAAGCTTAATAAATTGAAGAGAAAAGATCGTATATATAAAATTTTAGTCGTGGAAGGTCATTATAAAGGGGTGAGTTAATGAGAGATCGCCGCGTATTTATTTGACGTGTCTCTGTTAAATGTTTATGCGCGTTGAGATCTTTGTCAAATATTTATAGGATGTGCGTTCGCCTCGGGAGCATTTAAATTGCATTTAAATTTAAGTTCGAATAACGTGTTACGTCGAAATTCTAGACGGTGGCAAGCAGTTATGTCCATTATAATAAAATTAAGAGCCACGATGCGAGAAATATCGAGTACAGGCGATGTACAGTACAAATCGAGGTGAAATAAATTATTTAATACAGGGTGATTCACGTAACTTGCCACCAGACCTGAAATAAATTTTAAATTATCAATCGTGTCTAATGAAAAAAGTTGTTTGTCCTAAATCAAATAGTTGAGGAAGTATTTCACGATAATTTGATCATCAACAACCATGGAACATTAGCGTGTTCCACAAGCAAATGCTGTTCTAATGCTCTGTGCGGAATTTTCACTCTCGAGACAAATTGTCGCAAAATATCTCCTTAACCTTAGGTTTAGAACCAACGTGACTTTTTTACTTGGAATTTTTTCCGATTTATGATCGGGGGACAAAAAATATATGGTTCAATTGAAAAAGATAAAGATGACCTTGGAAATTTCGAAACCTGCAAAAAATTGATATAATTTGCATCCATTAAAACCATACAACTTTCGTATCAAACAGTTTTTCATCGGACGCGTAATTTAAAAGTTACTTCAGGCGTGCATGTCACGTGAATCACCCTGTATATCTCGACCACCATTCTGTTATACAGGGTGTTTCATAACTTGTGGGAGCTGATTGTACGCCGAAAAATAATGAAAAATAGTCATATAAATATATGTCCTACCTGTCTTTGTTTATGAGATATAATGAATTTTCTGTTTTAATTACTTTTGCAAAAGATGCTTGAAATGACCACCTTGCATTTGAAGACAAGCCTGCACGAGTCTTGTCATTCATCTGGTTACTCTCTCTATCGTTCCTGGTGTTTCTCGAATTTGTCGGAAGCCTTGCTCTATTCTATTTC
>NW_025110075.1:109653-124653 GCF_011392965.1 Frieseomelitta varia
TATCAATTATTCCTGCCCATACGTTTAAACTAAACTGGTGTTGATGTCTTGAACGCACAATAACACGTGGGTTTTCTTCATTCCAATTATGATTATTATGAAAATTGAATATACCTGGTAAAGCTAGCTTACTAGAGTTTGTTTTGTTTATAAAATTCATTATATCTCATAAACGAAGACAGAGAGGACATATATTTATATGACTTTTTTTTCATTATTTTTAAGCGTACAATCAGCTCCTGAAGTAAATCCCACAAGTTACGAAACACCCTGTATAATACAATCGGAACCTCCGATTGATAAAACAAATCCGAAAGCTTTCACTTTCGTCGACTCGGAATTAGATGAGAAAGTTGCGTTATCAGAGCAGCGATATTCCAAGATCGTGGAGCTAATCCGATTCCTCGGTTGGAGAATAGGTCTCCGTCTGGGGAGAAGGTTTCCGTGTCTGGTATCGCGGAGGCAACCTGCAAGGTGCAAGAGTACCTCGGGCGTAGCGTGAAGTGTTATCACGTCAGACCACTATGCGCTTATCTTCCCCTATTGAGATTGGTAGATGCGCCGTTCCAATTGTCTGTAAATCTATATATGTATCGGCTCGATACTCTTAAGCTCTCAGCGGCTTACAATTAAGAGCCACGGAGATCACCGATCCTAGCAATATCTGAGAAACGAAGAAACTTGGAATTGACTCAAGTTACTCGACCACCAAGTGAAACAACTCACGTTATCCTATTAAATTTCCACTCCGTTACTGCCCTTTGATCGTTCCGCTTCTAATATCAGCTAAATAAATATAATACGTACGTGCGTATATAGATGAAAGCGATTCGAGCCAATGGCGGCGTTGCTTCTAACCTAAAAAATATATTTGAAATATTTACTTTAAAAATATATTTTGTTCCACGAATTCTTACAAATAACAAACTTTTATTGACAACTGGTGTCTGCAGAATTTATTTGATCAAATTTATGGATAATAGACGCGTGTACGTTACGTTTTAGATGTTTCATCTAACCTAAAAAATATATTTGAAATGTTTACTCGAAAAATATATTTTGTTCCCCGAATTCTTACGAATAACAAAAATTTTGTCGAACCAGTGTCTGCAGAATTTATTTTATCCAATTTATGGATAACAGACGCGTGTATTATACATAAAGTTACGTTTTAGATGTTTCCTCTAACCTAAAAATATATTTGAAATATTTATTTTAACCCTTTGCGCTGGCAACTGATTCGCGGACCATAACGAGTGACCGAACCGCATATAATAATCCGTCGCTTTCTTTTTCTTTTATATTGATCGGTATGATATCACCGGATAGAAATTACTAAGAAGTAATTTATTATTTGTTTTGCTTGGGTTACATTTAAACTGAGAAAATGTTTTAATTTGGGAACAAAAATTTCTCGACGTGCGTGACACGTCATTCGAAAGAGGTTAATATATTTTGCGTTTGCCTTTCGAATTCTTACAAATAACAAATTTTTGTCGACAGACAACTACTGTCTGCAGAAATTTATTTGATCAAATTTATTTTTGGATAATAGACGCGTGTAGGTTTCGAACGTTTTAGATATTTTATCCAGAGTCTAGACGATTCCAAGGAGAATATTGTTTCGCCTGCCAGGATGATGTAATTAAACGTCAGTTCCTGTTGTCGTTTTATGTATCTCTTGTTTGAAACAACGTTGCCAGTTTTCCAATATTCTATTCGCAACGGTGCACACACAAGCGCGCGTACACGTGTAATTCGAGAAATTTTCTTTTATGACATTAAATTTTCTTGTTCCGTACAAATAACATGGATATTTAATATCACGTTTTTTTTGTCAAAGAGAATGCTATTGTTCAACGTTCCTTTTTTCTCCTTTTTCTGTCCTTTTTCTTCTTCCTGCAGCAATATCAGTTTCGAAAGTGTAGAGTATTGCGTGTCTGTGAAAATTGTATAAAATTCGCGAAAAAGACAGCGGATAGTTTTCGAAAGTAATATTTCACTTCGGCCATCAAAGCGACAGGCAATTTGTAATTTTTGTCAGGCATTTCATATAGATGCAGAACAGTGTATTTTTAAAGATTTAAATAACTTTTTTCGCGAAATATAAAAAATAAAAGCTTCTGCGCTCCGCTGTACCGTTAAGTTTCTCTATTTTTCTTTCCTTTTTGCTTTAATATCTCGTCGGTAATGCTTTAGCGTTGATCAAACGAAATCAAACGTGTTTTGTGCGTTACCTGACAAAGTTGAAAGCGTTTTCGTGAATCACAAACCTCGCATACCTGTTTACAGTTGTTAATTAATATTTGGATACTTTTACACTGCATTACAATTCCATTAAAGCAAAGAGTGTACCTGGATTNCAGGTCTTTTTACAACTCGAGGCTTCTACTTTCAAAGTACGTCGTTCGTTTCATCATGGTTTAATTGTAAAGTGCGTTTATGTTGGACAAGACTTTCTTCTCGAAAATGGTATAAACTGTCGAGACATTTTTTTCATGGTCGAATTTACAATGGATTTGAAAATCTGAAGCCTCCCCTCTATCCAATAAAATGGCAAAAGTCGCACGATTCGTCTTTTGCCATTTTATTAAATTTTGAATGTCAAGTGTCTTTTTTGCGAGTAGCAAACGTTTCTGATTTATCCTGTTTACAGTTGTTAATTAATATTTGGATACTTTTACACTGCATTACAATTCCATTAAAGCAAAGAGTGTACCTGGATTCAGGTCTTTTTACAACTCGAGGCTTCTACTTTCAAAATACGTCGTTCGTTTCATCATGGTTTAATTGTAAAGTGCGTTTATGTTGGACAAGACTTTCTTCTCGAAAATGGTATAAACTGTCGAGACATTTTTTTCATGGCCGAATTTACAATGGATTTGAAAATCTGAAGCCTCCTCTCCATCCAATAAAATGGCAAAAGACGCACGATTCGTATTAAATTGTGAATGTCAAGTATTTTTCTCGCGAGTAGCAAACATTTCTGATATATTCTAAAGGCGACTTGTCACCAGAAAGATAATGTTTCTGGGAACATTATATTTCTTTTCAACTAACATTCGAGAAGATCTACGTAGAATAAGCAGTCCCATTTTAGGGGGACACGTGCATCCGATCGTTCAGAGTAAGTAGTGCTTATTTATTTCGTCGTGTGCTCGTAACCCGTTTCACCCACTTGTTCCGCGTAATTTTTAATATTCCGCTGCAACATACGTATGCACGTACGCCTCTATTATATTATTGTACGGAGGGCCAGCGTTCCCAGGTTAAAGTTTATCAAGCAAAGTGAAAGTAAATCGGAAACAGAATTAGATTGGAAATAGGAGGAAGCTGTAAAAGAAGTTCCGTTCGAAAAATACCGATAAAATCGTGCGAGAAATAAATTGAGAGTACCACAATGGACTCTGGGTACGCATTGTGACAAATTTAATATTCGAAAGCGGCCTCCTCTGATAATACTGAAATTCGAAATGAAGCTGATGGTCGTGAATCCATCTGTTATCGTTGCTTCGACAGCAGACTTGCTTGGACAGCAGACGCATTATTATTTGTATCTGTTTTGTTTATCGATCGCCCGTTCAGTTTATGCACGTGTGTGTATTTAACGTTGTTTATCTTGTGCGAATTAAGATAATAAAATATCTCAGCGGACACAAAATTTGGAGAACACGTAATGAATTCTATTAGCATATCTGCGCAATTACTCACATTAACGTTCGTAAACCTCGTGCATCAAGTTTTTGGTACATGATTTTTCAAATTCAGTTGTAAGAGAAGTTTCTCAATGTCTTTCCATTTCTATAATTTAACTGCAAAAACACATGAGAATAAAATGAACGCTTTAAGCTTCAAAAAAAAAAAAAAAAAAAAAAAGAACCCAGGTTTATTGTTGCACGATTTTTTCCCACGCGATCGCAACAGCTTTAATATTAATTAAGCGAGTAACTGTACGTGCAAACTCTTTCCTTTTTTGCGCACTAAATTGAAAGTTCGGCCGACTGTTTTACGCTCTAAATTGAAAGTTCGGCGCCGGCGTATTGGAACAACGTGCCGGTAATTTTTACAGTCCAATTTGCGAACTGACGCCGATCCGTTAATTACGCGTTTACAGAATCGATCGTGCGCACAGTAACTCCCGCGAGCACGTGCGACATTCCCCGTTTAATCTTTCCGATGGAAACAGAGTCCGATCAACTTATCTTCGTAATTGCTTATAATCCGTAGTGACAGTTGCGCTCTTTGTTCACCCTCTGTCCGTCTCTCTTCCTCGTTCGTTCCGCTTCGATTTCCCCTTGGAAGCCTCCGGCCTTCCCTCTGCCTTTTTCCTCCCCTCGCCGCGGCTATTTCATTCTCCTTCTGTTGCGAGTTTTCGAGCAATTTGGCCCTCTAAAGCTTTCGATCGCGTCCAATATTATTCCGCGGCGATAGAAATATCCGACATTTTTCGTTTCGGGGGGGCCTTGTCAGACCGCTCTCGCCAGTCACGCGCCGTCGATGGCCAATGCCTCGAGAAATCTTCGAGTCTGGCCGCGCGAAAAAACGTCAGAAAAGGCGTCGAGAATCTCACCAAGTTTCCAGAATCTCGTGGAAATTCTCGAGTACCTCCGGATGCACGAAATTTCTTGACCGTTTCTCGGGCATAATCCGGTGATATTTCCAACGTTCGCGAAGTTACAGTTACAATTATCCTCTACTGCCCACTAGCCTCTTCTTGGGAAATTACCACATTTCAACGTCGATCGTCAACGTTTATACTGCTCGTCTCGAGTCCGGACTCCTGGAAATGTCGAGGTACTCTGTTAATTCTGTTGCTTCAAATGGGATAAGTCACTATTATAAGTTGCGATTTGTTGATTGTCTCTTCAGGGACGAATTTTTTAAAGTGTCGAAAAAGTTATGTGATTTTTTGCTTGATTAGGTTTTCATTAAATTGGAGAAAACAATGAATACAATAAGAGCTGCATGTCTGATAATATTTCCAAACTTTCAATGCCTGAGTTTTCGTTATTTCTGCAATAATTTCCATCATTTTGCATCCTCTGTTTTCACTTTCATTCCTTCGCCTGTAACAGAATAGAAAAATTAGATATTGTTTGCAATTCTACAGAATGAACTAACATTACAAATTAACATACAATCGTTAAAACTGATTTTTACTATATTTTACACACCTGGTATTTGATTTATCAAATATTAACGATACTCTTCAAATAATCAAAAGAGCTATGACACGTCAGAGGCAACGTTACAACATTTAGAAAGCAGTGATTATTATTACAAGTAGAATAAAATATTGAGATCTTTGTTTTTATTATTGAAAGATTCAATAGTTCTCCGACACATTTTAATTTTCTTTCACCTTGAAAGAAAGAAAGAAAAAAAAAAAAAAAACTAAACGTACACACATGCGTCAGTCACCTCGAAGAGGTTGATTGATAGATTTTGAATGGAAATTCTGTTCTTCAGTCTACAAAACCTAGAAAAATCTCTCATAGTGAGAGGTATATTTCACACGAGTAACGTTTCCCTTCATATTTCTTCCGGAAAAGACTTCACGCCTGCTTCCTCTCAGATTCATTCGGGTTTACGTGCACCCACACACGCGCATCTCCTTATTAAAGTACTATTAGTACTTTGTTCTTCGGTCTTCGCCTTGGTCAACAGGCCAAACATCTTGGTGATCGTGGACGACGGAGGTTCGTCGATTACAGAAGGAGATTCAAATCGGGAAACGTGACGCGTATTTAATGATCCTTCGAATCACTGTCCGTGTCCTTCGGCCTCGTTCTATATCGTCTTTTCGATCGGGGTTGGCGCAAACAGTTACGCTTATTTACCGGCTCGTTACCTGTCTGCTCACCTGCGAACATTTTTTTTTTTTCTTTTCAATTTTACACTTGTAACTTCTTCTTGGGAGGAAATGTCATTGGAAATGCTATTTTTCGCCTTTACAATTCACGGTCGCCACTTTGCTCAACTCAAATACTTCAAGCGCGCGAAATGTCGAACGTTTGCTCGCGGATTTAACGAAACTTAAGTAACATTTAAATAAATTTTTATACTGAATAGAAATTTAAATAAACATGAATTACGGACGGAGAACCAAATGAATAAATTACGGCGTGTTTTTTTTTTTTTTAACTAAATTGCAACGGATGTACAATGTGTCGTTGATTTCATTTACCGTCAAACACAAACAAGTACCAAAACTGTTTCGAAGGTTTCTTTTCATCTCGATTGATCCGAGCGTGGAAGAGGTGACGAGAAAAACGAAAGGAGCACGCGTCCCAGCGGAAAGAAAAAGGAAAATCGGGGGGGGGGGGGGGAGAAAAGGAAGGCGAGAGCAATTTTCCCTCGGAAAGACGTCGTCGATCGTTCGAAAGACGACGATTTTTGCTGCGCGAGAGCTTTGAATTCGCCCCGGGGCTTTGGCTCGCCGTCGATTTTAATAACATAACTCGCACAGCGGAATCCAAGCTTTCAGCCAGTCCGTCGCGTCGATGCCATACCAACGGGCGCGCATCAACGAGCACGACGAATCGAACTAATTACTTTGCACAACTAATTAAACCGTTCTGTTTTTGACGCGGACTGTCAGCGCCGTGGCCAATCAGCGACTGCTCGCATAATCATTGTTTTCTTTGCAGGCTCGAGCCGCGCGTTTCCTTAATTGAATCAGTTGATCGATTCGCGCGACTCTGGCAGAGGGGAAGAGAGAGAGAGAGAGAGAGAGAGAGAGAGAGAGAGAGAGAGAGAGAAAGAGAGAGAGAAATAAAAAAAGAGAGTCAACATTGACGATGATCGTCTGATTTCTACCGAGGGGAATATTTACACTCTCTGCGTGTTTTTTTCTTTTTTTTCTTTGTGTGTGCGTGTGTGTGTGTGTCAATTGAGCAAGAATTAAATTTGCGTCGGAAGCACTTGTACAGGGTGTCAAGAAATGTTTTGTCGTGGCAATCATAGGTGAACTTTACATCCCCCAGATCGATGAAGAGTTTCCGCAAAGATGTCCTCGATCGGATTTTTTGGAGGTCAAATTTTTTTATGATTGCATCGTGTTCCATTCCGCCGAGAAGATAAAATGTCTCCAAGGTACCGGTGGGTCGGAAATGACTCGTTCTCCTGAAAAATGATAACATGTATCCAATTATTATTAAACTCGCCATATATGTGTAATATGTTTATATTTTGCAATGGAATAGGCCAATGATGGCGAATTGACCTATGACCCACGCAGGTTTTTTAAATGATCCACACGTTGATTTTTATAAACTTATATATAAAAGAATTTTAATTATTTTTCGAACGCCTCTTTTCAAAAAATGTTGAGAAAATTACAAGCGTTCGGTTAGAGCTTAAAAGTGAGAAATAAATGCATAATTGTGTTTTATGATTACGACTTGGTTATGTATACATATAGGTATTTCAAGTCTTAAATGTTATACGAGTTACTTGTGTCCAAAAAATTTTATATAGCGCTTACGATTAAACAGATGTAATAAACACTAAAAAACATACTAGATCCCATTCCCAGAATGGATAGCTTTATATAATAAAATAGAGAACAGATGATAAAAAATATTAAGAAATAAAGTATATATATATATCTAATGTATAGTGCAGGGGTGACTGGGCATGATGTCACCACTTTTATACCAATTTTTTGACGTCGACATTTATTTTTTTGCTCTTCACTTGCAAAAGTAAAAGTTGTAAAACAAGGAAACGTAAATTTTTTAGAGGATTCTAAAAGTGAGAACCAAAAAAAAAAGTAGTTTTTAACCATCCTCCGCTCCTCCTTTTCAAGTGACGCCACTGACTTAGTGACTCACGAGCTAGTACCAAAAAAAATAATGAACAAAATTTGACTTACTTCTCAAAAAGCCGTCACTGGAACAGGCTCTGCTATTGCATTTACTTAATTTCTTCGTCGAACATATCTTCCACGGTTCCACAAGACAACACCATCCTGCAGTATGTATATGTAAAAGACGTGCTTGTGCATCTGCCTCTGCAGAGTGTCCACGTTAAGATTTGTCACCAGTTTTTAGGCGCAATTGAAACATGTTTCAAACAATATTTTTTTTTAGTATCTAGTGGGCTACATGTTCTCATATTCTTAAGACTCAAAAAATGTTTTTTACGTAGAAAAATCAAGCACCATATGTTTTTGATATCATCAGATTATTGCTAATGTCGAGACGAATTCAACAGTGTATTATGATGACTGTGAAATGACCTTAAAACTATGACACAGAGTTCCGCCCTGTGTATTAGACTTTTCGTTGTCTCTAAACAGGATGGTGCTGTCTTGTGGATCCGTGGACGAAGAAATTAAGCAAATGCAATAGCAGAGCCTATTCCATTGCAAAATATAAACATATAAACATATATGGCGAGTTTAATAATAATTGGATATATGTAATCATTTTTCAGGAGAATGAGTCATTTCCGACTCATGGTTCTTTAGAGACATTTCATCTTGTCGACGGAATGGAATACGATGCAGTCATAACAAAATTTAACCTTCAAAATACCGATCAAGGACATTTTTGCGGACACTTTTTTTTGACAGAGCTTCGTCGATCTGGGGATGTAGAGTTCACCGATGATGGGCCACGGCAAAACATTTCCTGACATCCTGTACAGCGACAAACAAGAACGACGTGTCACCGGTTGTTCGCGAGCGAGCACGCGTTCGCATATACATGTCCCAACTTGAGAAAGAACTCTGTTCGAGAACGGGAACGGCAACTTCGAATTCGTAAGAACGTACGTGAAAATGGCCCGTTATTCTTACCCTCGGCAGTAAGTTCCCGGCTTGTAAGGTTTGAAAAACTGGGAAAACTTAGCGGACGACCTTATTCGTCGTTGAAATGAACGAAAGGGGAGAGAAAGAGAGAGAGAGAGGGAGAGAGAGAGAGAAGAGTGTCTGAACGAGAACGAACGTCTGTAGGAGAAAAGTTAGCTCGCATCTGCGAGTTCGCGAGTGCAATTGACGCAGGGGTACGGTGTTTGAGTACGGCTGTGACTGGTAGAGAGGGGGGAAAGTAATTCGTAATTTCAATCATCCTCTACCGCTTCGATCTTCGCTTCTTCTAACCTGTGAAAATTATTCATATTTGAATAACTGACAGACACACGGGAATATCACTGTTACTCCATTACTTTTATTATTTGCTACGATATAAAGTACCTGTGATATGTTGACAAACGTTAGGATTTATTAGAACATGATCAGCTTCCAGTGACTTTCTTTCAATTCCACTTTTAGACAAGCGTTTCGATAATTCGAGTTCTCCTCTTCCAGTAAATTGGCCGAGCCTGAAAAGAATTAATAAATATCGAGTCATTAGTCTCTAACAAGAGGTTACGCGAGTCTAAGAGGTTCGAGATTCATTCACCGCGGCAATGACAGAGAGAGAGAAGCTTCGCGTGGGCTCTCGCGTAAGGAACATGCCCCTTTCGCGACTAATTGGTTGTAATTCGAAGGGCGAGTTCCGTTAATTGGCGTCAAAGATGGCTTCGGGGAGATTCGCAGCGCGGAGTCGTGTTAAAGCAGCAATTTCCTGGATGCGAACACGTAGAAGTTTAACGATTATTACCTTTCTCTCTCTCTCTCTCTCTCTCTCGTGGTCCATCATCTCGCCTCTGTCCTGGAGATCAAATTGTCTCTCGGCACAGTTCGTCCATCGTTCGCCTACGTATTCGATTTACCCCGATATCGAGTTTACACCGCGACGCAAGAGGCTTTCATCCTCTCCTGCCAGTCGACTTTCTTCCTTTCTTCTTCTTTTTCTTCTGTCCCTTTCACTGACGAGTACGTATATAATGGCTAGTCGACTGTTATTACGGCGAATTATTCTTGGAAAGAATAGTGGCAATGATTCTGGTTTGCGAGAAAGTAACGCGAATCGGTGGCGGTCGAAAGGAAGGTGAAGAAAGGGGGCAAAAAAGTTCTGGAATGTCGCGAGTAGTCGTCTTCGTGGCCGTCGTAGCCGGTTATCTCGGCGACTTTATTCGACGAAAATTGTCGACGGAAGAGTGGAGAGAGGCGAGAGCTCTCCTTACAGCCACGAAAATTATATCGCGGAAGTGAAGTGCCGGACGAGAGGGGAAGGGAGGGGGGCGCGAGCTTTCGTAAACTTGCCGGGCGCCGGAAACACGGAGTAACGAGCTGAGATAGCTGCACTCTCCAGCAACTTTCCGCGAAATTTTCCAGTTTACCCTCTCAGTCCTGTGTGTTGTTGTTCCTCGGTGTCTCGCAACGCCAGAAAAGGCAACACCCGCGATATAGTATACAACACTTCGCTCTTTTGGACAGACGAACTCGTCGCTTGATAATTTTCCAACGGGCAACGATTGCTTCCACTTTCGATTCGTTCGGGCCGGTTTATCCGTCAGCTATCAATTTTCTCTCCTGGCTCCACCATCTCCACTCATTCCCGACTCAGCTACACTGTCCAACTTGCAGCAGCGTTGTCTGTTCGATGCAAATTCGAAACATCAGCGGCTTATCCGCGCGATTTCGCGGAACTCCGTTCGATTCTATTTTATTCCATACTATCGGAGGAGATTCTGAAAGAAAAAAATAAAAAAAAAGAAAGAAAAGGAAGAAACAACTTGAATGACGTGACTCGTCCATTAACTCCCGATAAATGTATTCATCTGTTAATGGAATTCAATGCCTCTCAACTGGAAACTCTTTTTTTTTTTTTTTTTTTGGATCGTGACGTCGAAAGCTGATTAATAATTGAAAGATTTAAAAATTGAATCGGCGAAAGACAGGATCGAAACACGACGATTAAGCGTACCCGTGGCGTGGCAAATTTCAGCTGGCAGATATAACTTTATGCATGCACGTGTATTGTATATATATGAGCCGTTTATTTTGAAAGTCCATTTATTTTTAAATCAAGCGGTTTGCGTTTTGATAAATTTAAAACTAACTGACAACATGGTAGTATAATGTTTCTGCGTTTCTAAGGGTGTATGGATTTACCAATTAGTATGATGAACATTGTTTATAGAAAGTAAACACGTTTTTGGTGGCTACAGATGGATTAATGAAACAACTTTCTCAATTTTTAAACAGTCATAAGTCCCTTGGATAAGATAAAATTGCCTCAAAATAAAATAAAAATATTACAGTTTACAAAATTTGTTATAAAATTAATAAAATAATCCAACTTTTATTCACTATTAAAGAAATGCAAAATACTAAAACAACTAGCTTGATTTTTCTGGAAAATGGATTCAGGCCACTTTCAAAATAAATATATAAAAAAATATAAATCAATATAATATATATATATATATATTCGATTTCTCGTGTTCTTTTTTTCGAAAGTCGATTCGATCCCGGAGAAGCTCGATGGACTTTAACAAGCGTCGTTCGACAGAGTTCAACAGAGAGGGTGGCCGTCCTCTGCCAGGGGACATGATTATTTTGCCGATTAAAATCGAGTGATGAAACGCGCGGACGGTCTTCGTAATTTGTATAATTAGCAGCTTTGTCCGCTTTGTACGCGCACGCGAGCGCGCTCCCGGCTCCTTTCATCCGCGAAAGCAAAATGGCCGAGATTGCCGATGATAATAAATTAATTCTGTGCATCGGGCATACGCTCGTTCGAACAAGAATAATCTTTTATAATTTCATATGCGGGTCGCAACGGAGGTTCCATCCTCTGTACAATACGGGGGGAGGATTTGGATTGAAAGCTGCTCTCCCCTGTTCGTCGCCTTTCACGTTCCTCGCTGCGATCAGTCTCTTCCGGCGCGAGTCTGCCGGCAGAATCTTTAATTCGAAAGTTGACCGACTTCGAGATCGAAACGGCACGGCGTATCCAAAATCCTGAGAAGGAAATAAGGGAGAGGGGGTGTAAGAAAGGAGCAATCTCCATGCGATGTTTCAAGCATGCCATTTATGCTGCGGAAAAACGGGAACGAGAGCCAATACGAGCTCGGGCCTCGTCGATTCTTTTCGCATTTTCAGGCGTCGATTAACGAGCGCATTACTCCGCAGGACAACGTGGCAGAAATGTTTCGTTGCGCGGAAAATTCTCAATGGAATTTCCAATGTGTAAAGCCGAGAGTGTCTCGCATCTTTGCGAGAAAAATACACGTTGGTATATATTGTGGCTGTAACTGAGGGCTAAACAAAGTAAGACAATTGTCCTTTGTTCGCATGTTCCGGGGCTTCTAAAGCTTTTCCGTGAAAGTATCTTGAAAAACGTAAATCCTGGTCGTCAAAGTTATTCTGCTTCCCCATGCATATCTATTTAACTTCTTCCTCGTCTCTGCAAAATAGATAGGTGAATATAATCGTATAGTTTTGCAACGCTATATATATATATATACACAAGAAATAGAGAATTATTCCTTAAATAACTGCATCCATAGAAACTTCCTTTACAATAACATCAGCAGATTTCTCCTTTTATTTTTATTTCTGGGTAATTCAATATGTAGGTAGGTGTATACGTACTCCAATGCAATCGACATTAACGTAATAATTGATTTTGCTATTTCCCGCTTTTCGTTTTTCATTTCTCTTTAACGAGCGTATGGTTTGGACATTTTCCGCGAGAATTTTATGAAAAAAAGAATACTTCGTTGCCCAGCGCAAACGCGTTACAACGTACCTATTACAATGAATGCTACTCTACGTTACTTATGAAAAAAACTGTGTCGATTGTGCTTTGAGGAATATATTGTATTTCACAGAACATTTAACAACTTATCTCCATTCTCGATTCCTTCTCTCTCTCTCTCTCTCTCTCTCTCTCTCTCTCTCTCTCTCTCTCTCTACATTTCATTTCAGATCTGGTTTGAATTTTTATTGAAACAAGATTTGTAAAGCAGAGAAAAATTATAATTTGTTTCTATACTTATAATTCAATGCACGAGTATATAATGATGGTTAATAAGTATGCATGCGTATATATATATAATTGGTTGACATTGTAAGATTGTGACTTTTCACGTAGAAAAATTAATAGCTTTAAAGTAAATTACGCTGCAATTATTGACTGTATATACAAATATTCAATGGAATATCATTATATCAATCGACAAGCAATGCATTCGTTTGTACCAATAGAAAATTGGTTTTTTTTTCTTTTTTTAATAGAAAGAACGAACGTACTTAACCGACAATAAATGTCCAAGCTTCTCTGGTGTTCTCTTCCCCCCCCCCCCCTCTTTTTCAACCAAAATCTCTATCAAGCGGCGGGGCGATGTAATATTTATCGGCGTTCAGATTCCACGTTCCGAAATCCCATGCTCGTGAAAAGGCACGCTTTTCAACCCAGTGCGTTTCACCATGCACGTGTACCTGCCAATCTTTTTCCATGTTTAATGCCTTTGAAATAGTGCGTGCAGCCGGATACAGCCGCGGTCGTTACTCCTATCCGTCGAATCTCCATGGCGTAAAATAACAATACGTACCTCCATGCTCCCGTGCTTTCTATAAACAAATTTTTGCAAGCTGGTGCTCGAGGTGAACAAACACAGGCCCTGACGGGACTCAGTGCGCCGCCTATCCGATGTTTGATTTCGTTGAAACGTAATTTTGTCACGCGCGTTGATCTCCCCCACCCCCTCCTCACTCGGGGGGAAACGCTTCATTATAACACCTCGTGAAAACCATCCTGTGCATTACCTTGTTTTTCCAGCGGGCAAAAAATCCCGGCGTGCAACTCAACTCCTGCAGAGAGCCGCTCTGTTTGCCGTGTAAATATCTCCTCTTTCGGCCCGGGCGTGTTTGCCCCGTTCCACTCGGAATAAAACTAAATAAGCTCGCGGGATTTCGCTCGTGACGCGAAAAATCATTGGTCGTATTGCGTTTCGTTTGTCGGGTTATTGTTCGGCGTTGCTAACTTGACACTCACTTCCGGTCGAAGGTTGACCTTGAGGTAGATCGCTGTTCCGGTTTGTTACTCGCAACTAGAAGAAACAAAGAAACTAAGCGTTAAATCGCGATTTAACGACTGTCGGACACTGTCGAAGAATGTGCAAGTTATAACTCTGCTTTTCATCTATTTTCTGAGCTTACAATGTTCGTAAGTTCCTCTCACCGGTTCGTAAGTTCCTCTTCGTTAAATAAACATCGATTCGAGCTTTGCGCGTAGTTTGGAAGAAGTTAAATATTGTTGAAACGAGCGCAGAACTCGAGGACTTTCTCGAAGGCAGGTAGTTCGCGCACTAAAATGAAACACAGGGGAAAACCTTCAGGTCCAATTTGCAAAACGCAGTGGTGTAAGTATGTAATTTAACCCATTTAATTAGTTTCTTTTGCAAACGAAAGTTCGTTGAAATGCTGGCGACGCGTAACGGCGAAACAGTGAAACTAATTGCTATTGTTATCCTTGTCGCACACTATTCCTTTGTCTGCCTCTCATGTAGTGTATACGCGTTTTTGTCGAACATTTGTCGCTCTCCTTGTCTACGAAAATGCTGTCACAATGTAGCGACCGTTACTTCTTCAATATTAACATCAACGCCATCTACACAATCGTTTCGCCGATAGTACGTTTCCTGTAAACCGACATCGTCAACTGTATATAAACTCCTACCATAAGAATATTTGTAAATTGTTATTTTATTTTTATTATTACTATGGAGATGTTATTACCATGTTTACTTATTTATAGAGATGTATATATAGACGTCATTTTATAATTTATTATTCATTCCTTAATTAACATTCGGAGAAAACAGTTATCTATTTGTGCTATAAACTTTATTGTTATTTAAATATCATTTATTATAATTTATTAAAAGTTACTAAAGTTACGTAGTTCTTCTTATTTATTTGTAGTATTATGATATTATCATCATAATCACTAGAACAATAGGTTATGCGCTGCCATCTGTCGGGCTTGATCAAAAATTAAAGGATTTAATAAAAGCCAGTAAATAACAGCATCTAGATTATTTATGTAGATGTGTACTTTATTAAAATTAATATTGTTACTACAGACAAAGTATATGAGT
>NW_025110075.1:129653-140267 GCF_011392965.1 Frieseomelitta varia
GGAGTTACGCCAACTATAAGAGGCTGCATAATGAAACTCGGTGGCAGTAACGCCATTCCACTCTGGTTTTTTCCTTTTTTTCTTTTTTTTTTTTTCTCCCTCAGACCCTTAGTTTCATTTTTATGAAACACGGTTACGGTTTTTTTTGCCACGGTGGCGCGCGCGCGCACGATTTCCCTAATATCCACGTACGCCACTCCTTGTTCAGACACGCGGCTCGCCCGCGATATTTCAAGAGAGGCGGCAAAGCACCCCCCGGGGCTATGCGTTACCTATCACACGTGCGATTTCCTTCCCCTTATTTATGGGGCGGGTTTCTGTTTCTATATCTGTTTTCAAACAACCGCAATTTGCCTACGTTCCTTGGCATCGCCCAGTTTTCTCCCTGTATCCCTTCCACGAGTCCGCGAGTCGCCCAAACTGTCACGATCAACGGACAGAAAATAAAATATCGAAAGATAATTAGAATGTTAACGATGGTGGTTGAACGTAGAGACAATACATAAGGTTTAGTTCAACAAATTTAAGTGACTTTTATTCGAAACAGATACTTATAACAAATCTTATTTTCTTAAAATGGAGAGCTGATATAGGGTGTTTAAAGTTTAGAGAATAGAAGGAATAGACATCTTAAGGACTTGACCTGAAGTATCGACATACAAACACACTGGTTTTTTAGCGCACTCTAGCGCAAACAACGGCGAGTTGGGGAACTAGTTAAGGAGCAACGCTTACAGTGTTGCCAAACTTTCAGTATCGAAATGTGAAGCTAGTAACTAGCCGAAATTATTCTATGGTATATCAGAAAGAGCTCTGTCCATGTTTTACGGATTTGTCACAACTTTTCTCAATATATAATAAGTTAAAATTTTAAAATTATTAACACACGGTTTTATGCATAAGTATTTGACTATGCATAAAAATTTTCAATCATTTTAAATTGTTATTAACATTAAAGTAAAATTATTATATTTCCTCATTTGCATATTCTTTATATCACGTATTCAAATTTATGTTAAATTTTCAACAATTTTATTACAACTATGCAGTGCATCGGTTATAACGAACAACATAAATTCTGTAATTCGTTAGTTAAAAATTACGCTTATTAATTAAAATATCATTCGAAGCTTTTCCACAAACTACTTTGTCTATCAGTATTATGACAATAGCAAAACTTTGTTATTTATTTAATATAATTTAATATAAATCTTTTAATTTAATATAAAGATAATATAAACTTTGTTATTTATTTAATATAAATCTTTTAATTTAATTGAAAAGTATAAACGTATCCACGAAATATATCCTTATGTATCTCGCAAAATCGACCTTAGTGTTTACTAAATTTGACACATTGCGTAGTGAAAATTATATTTTTGATCAGATCAAAGGATAAAAGGATATACTTTACAGTTTCACAGAATTTTATTAGAACGAGACAGATTCTTCGCGCGATAGTTTCTTGACATCAAAATATGTACATTTCTCTCTGATTTGTACGTCCGTCCTTGACCGAACCTGAAGATGGTTCACAGCGTGACGAATTCATAACCCCTCGCCTGTGCATCCGCATTCGGTTCTTCGGTTCTTGCTGGCCGCGCAACATCCTCGTGCCGCGAATCTCAATGTTTTGCGGAGAGGAGATACCAGCATCTCACGGATGAGTTCGTTCACGCCCCGACGTTCCAGCAAATTCTCGATCTATGCTCCTTTCTTCTACGAGTTGTTTCGGACGGGCGAAACTATTTACGCGGAAGATTTACGAGAGATGTTTCGAAGGATCTTCGTACCCTTGTTCCGACGATTTTCCTCGTCGAATTGTTCCGCGCTTTTAACGAACTTTTGCGAGAGAGCGGAGAAAAAGTCTGGCTTCCTACTCGCGGGCAAAGAGTGGGATTAAACTGGCGTTCAGTTCCATTACATAAAACACGATTACGTCGCACTTTTCGCGTAGCCCTTTCTGGTTCATTGAACCCACCCGTTTCGACCATTGGTCCCCGTTTAATCCTTCCTGGAACCGGCATTAGCGGCGCTGGAATAATTTCTTTCCCCAGAAAGCCCGGATTTCTTGCTGCTCCGTTCCGTTTCGGTCGGCGGACCGTCTACGACGCAAAAGGGATGCGTTGGTTTGGAAAATCATCTTGGAGGATCCAAGCTGCTAGTATATTTAGCGACGTACATACGTACGTTGTCACTGGCGAGATTTAAACCGGCAGTTGTTCGTAATAATTACACTATGATTAATAATTACACTATGTTTATTAATAAAAGTTAGCTTTTAATGTATAGTATACTGTATAGTATGTGGTGCATAGTACAGTACCATACTGCATAGAATAGTATTATATAGTATTATGTGGTATTATATTATATTACGGTATTATATTATATTACAGTATTATTTATTTATACATAATGTTCTTGCTTTGTGGCTTATGATGGCTTTCGGTTGCTATTTAGACTACCTTAAATGTAACTTCAACTATATATTATAGTATTATATAGTATTACATTATATTATATTATAGTATTATATAGTATTATATTATAATATTATTTATATATTTATTATGTTTTTGCCTTGTGGCTTATGATGGCTTTCAGTTGCTACTTAGACTACCTTAAACTATCTTAATTGTAATTTCAACTACATATTATAGTATTATATATAGTATTACATTATATTATATAGTATTATATTATAGTATTATATAGTATTATATTATATTATATTATATTATATTATAGTATTATTTATTTGTACATAATGCTGTTGCCTTGTGGCTTAAGGATGGCTTTTGGTTGCTACTTAGACTACCTTAAACTACCTTAACTGTAACTTCAACTACATATTATAGTATTATATATATAGCATTATATTATTAGTATTATATAGTATTATATTATATTATATTACAGTATTATTTATTTATACATAATGCCTTGTGGCTTAAGGAAGGCTTTCGGTTGCTACTTAAACTACCTTAAACTACCTTAAATGTAACTTCAACTACATATTATAGTATTATATTATATTATATTATATTATAATATTATTTATTTTTATATAATACTATTGCCTTGTGGCTTAAGAATGGCTTTCGGTTGCTACTTAGACTACCTTAAACTACCTTAACTGTAATTTCAACTAGATATTATAGTATTATATATAAGTATTACATAGTATTATGATATATTATAGTATTATATAGTATTATATTATATTATATTATAGTATTATTTATATATTTATTATGCTTTTACCTTGTGGCTTAAGAATGGCTTTGGGTTGCTACTTAGCCTACCTTAAACTACCTTAAATGTAACTTCAACTACATATTATAGTATTACATTATATTGTAATATTATATAGTATTATGTTATATTATAGTATTATATAGTATTATATGGAATACTATAGAATATTATATAATGTATAATACATAGTACCAAGTTTCCAGAATGAACGTAATAATAATACAGTAAGAAATTGGTTATTCAAAATGGTTATCAAAATTAGTGTCTCCGTTTCAAATTTTCACTTTCGAAAGGTCACATGCACAACATACGTAGAAGTAACGCTTGTATGCCAAGAAACCGGTTAGTCATCACCTCTTTCTTTATCACTGTCCTCGTTTCAAATTTTCATCAGGTTACATATCTTCTTTACAGATTGATCATCGAAAAGAAACCCTTATCGCCAGGAAGAAGGAGATAATTTAAATCGCGAATTTAAATGCGTTCTCCGATTGTCAATTGAAATTTGTAACCTAATTGAACAGTGGCAGATACAATTCAAATCTGTCATACATATATAAAACAGCAGTTTCTCGCGGCACTCAGCTACAGAAATTACGCGTCGTCGCGAGTATGTCAACTTCTAATTAGAGGAAAGAAAAAGGAAACAAAGAAACAGGGAGGCAACGCGGTCGATTTTCCGCCGTTCGTTGGCGAGCCGTGCACGAAGAACCGGTCACGTTTCGCTTGACGTCGTCCGTGAAGTTGGAGAACAAACGGGCAGCTAGTTGGTGCTCGCTGAGGGCCACGGAGGTCCGGGGGAACGTAAAAGACTCCAGACGACATAACTCACCCATTTCCAGACTATCCCTCCGAGAAATTATTTCGTAGGTGGAGAGAATACGCCGGCCTCGGGATGAGAAAGTATTTTCTCGGCACACGTGGGTGGGGAGATGGACCCGCGAGAGAAAGATTCGCTCGCTCGGCCGTGCGAGCGGTGTTCGTGTTTATCGGGATGCGCGAGAAATCCCAAGGAAGCTAACTCTCCCGCCCCGATGAAACATTAATCGTCCCCTTTCGACAGATAAATTGGCAACGTCCGTTTATTTGTTCAGCCGTTTCGTCGAGGCAGCTCGAGCGAACCGGCATTTGTCGTTGATCGCTGCGCCATTGACACGCTCGATTTTTCCTTCCTTCCACCATCCCTCTCTTGCGTCTTCCTTCGCGTCAGTTCAACAAGCGAAACTATACTGCTCATAAAAATTAATTGTTCGAAGTGAATATGAAGCGATAAAAAAAGAGGAGCATTTGATTTTTTTTTTTTTTATGAAAAAGTTTCAAATGCTTCTTTTTCTTTTTATCGCCTCATATTCATCTTGAAATATCCCCTAATTTTTGTGAGCAGTGTATTTCATCTGTCGACTCTGCTCGCTGTTCACAAAAATTAACTGTTCAAAGTGAATATGAAGCGATAAAAAAAGAGGAGCATTTGATTTTTTTTTTTTATGAAAAAGTTTCAAATACTTCTTTTTCTTTTTGTCGCTTCATATTCATCTTGAAATATCCCCTAATTTTTGTGAGCAGTGTATTTCATCTGTCGACTCTGCTCGCTGTTCACAAAAATTAATTATTCAAAATGAATATGACGCGATAAAAAAAGCAAACATTTGATTTTTTATTGAAACTTTTTTTATAAAAAAGAATCAAATGCTTCTTTTTTTTTTAATCGTTTCATATTCACTTTGAATAATCAATTTTTTGTGAGCAGCGAGCAGAGTCGATAGATGAAATACACTACTAAATTAGGTTTAGGAAACTTGGTACCATGTACTATACATTATATAATATTCTATAGTATTCCGTATAATGCTATATAATACTATAATATAACATAATACTATATAATACTACAATATAATATAATACTATAATATGTAGTTGAAATTACATTTAAGGTAGTTTAAGGTAGTCTAAATAGCAACCGAATGCCATCCTTAAACCACAAGGCAAGAGCATTATGTATAAATAAATAATACTATAATATAATATAATATAATACTATATAATACTAATATTATAATACTATATAATACTAATAATATAATACTATATAATACTAATAATATAATACTATATAATACTAATATTATAATACTATGTAATACTAATAATATAATACTATATAATACTAATAATATAATACTATATAATACTAATAATATAATACTATATAATACTAATACTATAATACTATATAATACTAATAATATAATACTATATAATACTAATATTATAATACTATATAATATTATAATATAATATAATACTATATATATAATACTATAATGTGTAGTTAAAATCACATTTAAGGCAGTTTAAGGTAGTCTAAGTAGCAACCGAAAGCCGTCCTTAAGGCAACAGCATTATGTACAAATATTTCAAGATGAATATGAAGCGATATAAGAAAGAAGCATTTGATTTTTCTTTTATAAAGAAAAATTGATTATATATTGTATTAATTAATTGTACAGTTGTATATTTTAGATACACGAATATGTATATAAAATGTAACGTTATGTTATTCTTTTTAGCATTATTACACAGATGCAACGAAATTTTTATTTTAGTAAACAAATTTGTAGAGAAACTTGATTATGCTAGAATATGATCTGGTGAAAGGGTTAATCTACAACACCTATATATATATATATATATATATATATATATATATATATATATATATATATATACGAGTTATAAAGTAACGATTATTATTCTTTTATCCAAACGACGCGTATTCAAGGCTGCATCGGCCCCATTCGTCCGATCCAAATCATCCGAGATTGAATAATTTTCAATTAACGTCGAACAAATGAATTAATTTCTGAACATGTCGACGAGAAAACCATTAACATTGCGCGCGCGAATCGAAGGCGACGATGAGACGATCGGCATAAATCGACAAGTCGAACCTGTAAGAAGACGAGACGAGAGAGAAACACTGTCCCAGTCTCTCTCTCTCTCTCTCTCTCTCTGCTTCCCTTTTCGATGCTCTGGCACTGTACGTCGAACAGAATATTCCAGTGGTAATTCCTTCGCTACATCTCGGAGTTTCTGAGGACCATGGTTTCTAGAGTACTGTACAGATGTTCCTCGGAACGTCTCTCAAAGAGCTTGAATTCAGAGCGGAGGGTCATCGCGAATATTTGAATTTTCTCGTGTTCGGATCACTCAGGGGGGGAGGGATGGATGACTTCGCGCGCCGAAACGAAAGTTTGGCCAGATACTTGGACCGGTATCTCTCTCTCTCTCTCTCTGTCTCTCTTTTGGTGGAACCGAGACGAGAATCGATCGGAGACCGGGCTTGTAAACGATTCTAGAGTTTCCATGGCCACAACTGGAGGGGGGGGGGGGGAGTGGTAGCGGCGGTTGGATCGTACCAAATAATCTGATTAACGATCGAATAGACGAGCTTGTTGCGTCCTAAAGCGGTAACAGCCTCCTATTATTTAGCCAGTCACGTCTTCATCGGTGGGGGGGGGGGGGGGGGGGGCGGTCGCAGCGATAAGCGAGGATGAACGTGATCGTCCCTTAATTTTCGTGCGGCGAAATTATCCCTCCCTCTTCCGGTTGGAGGCGACGGCGTCACGGTGTTTAGAAAAGCACCGAGATAACAATTATTATCGGGCAACGTCGAAGAAGTGTGAAGCTATCCGACGAGAGCAACTTGTCGCGAAAGTTTGCGCGTAGCAGAAAATTATCGAATAACAAGGCTAAATGGGGAGTAAAACGTCGCGTCGAATTCCGACCGTTGCCCGCAGAGAGAAACGTGATGGTTAATTCTCTCGCGAGAGGGGGAAAAAAATTAGCCGTGGTCTCAAAGGGTCACAGGGACACACGGTGTGACAAAGTTCGCCGGAGAGTTGGAGCGAGGGATAAGTGCGGGCGAAGAACGGACGTGAAAAGTTGGCGAGACGAACGAGCCGGCATACTACCGGGGGAGGAAAAAAATAAAAAAATAATAACCGGGGAAGGGAAACGGGAGAGCCAGTGTGTTGGTCGCGAGTGAGCGACGTCGACACAGTCGACAAAGGGGCACACTTACATGGCTGGGCGGCCGTGGTATTAAAAATTTTTTAATTGCAACCGTAAGCCAACGTCGTTGTTGCGAGCGGTTGCTAATTACGGAGAATTAAAGGGGCGAGTCGTGAATCCCTTCTTCCTGGCTGCATCCGGCGAACCATTGTTGGGCACGTTCGAATCGTCGATGAGATTCCTACGGATGTAAAAGAAGCGAGAAACAAGAAGCTGCCTCTCCCGATTTCGAGTCAATGCTGGCGATGAAACTCGTTGAAAAGCGTTAACTGATTTACGTTAAAAGCGGTATTCCAAGCTCCAGCCCCTCCCCGTTTCACGCTGAATATCCAGCTATCCTCTCAAAAGCCCGCCTCCGCAAGCTTGGCGGAATTTTCCCTTTAACGTACGGCGATGTTGTCCTTTTGCATACCGACCTCGTTCATTTCTTCTATCCATTCTCGGCCCCCCTGGTCCGACTACTAACCCCGAGGTTACCCTCTGTTCGCGCTGTCGCGTTCAAACGCCACCGTTCTTGAAATATCAACGTCCACATCATTTTTAGCTATCTTCGTTTGCCGCGTTAGTCGACAAAGAGCCACGTGGACTCTTGGCGATTAATCAGCCCATTGTGCAGAAACCAGCCAGTTATATTCGCCGATCGCGGTCGTCGTCTTTACGCGAATTTCGTTTCCCTTGTACTGAATATTTTACGAATTTTCGTCTCTCGAGTTCTTTGAACAACCCGATTGCGAGAGGACGTCCGATGAAAAATGAAGGGAAACGTAGGCCGCGTCGTCGTCGAGTTTCGATTCTCGTCGATCGATCTACGCGACGATTCTCAACTTCGAGTTCTCCGATGAAATTACGCCGATGTTTCTCACAAAATTGCGACGAAATGTCTGCCCTGTACTCGTTGATTGGAATGTATTTGTCATGACGTACTATTCGTACGGACGAGTTTGATTTGCTGAACATTGAAAATTTAATTTAATAGCAGTATACAATACAGTAGTATTGTATAATAGTATACAATACAGTAGTATTGTATAATAGTATTCAATACAGTAGTATTGTATAATAGTATACAATACAGTAGTATTGTATAATAGTATTCAATACAGTAGTATTGTATAATAGTATACAATACAGTAGTATTGTATAATAGTATTCAATACAGTAGTATTGTATAATAGTATACAATACAGTAGTATTGTATAATAGTATTCAATACAGTAGTATTGTATAATAGTATACAATACAGTAGTATTGTATAATAGTATTCAATACAGTAGTATGAAATACAGTAGTATTGTATAATAGTATACAATACAGTAGTATGAAATACAGTAGTATTGTATAATAGTATACAATACAGTAGTATTGTATAATAGTATACAATACAGTAGTATTGTATAATAGTATACAATACAGTAGTATTGTATAATAGTATACAATACAGTAGTATTGTATAATAGTATACAATACAGTAGTATTGTATAATAGTATACAATACAGTAGCATTGTATAATAGTATTCAATACAGTAGTATGCAATATAGTAGTATTGTATAATAGTATACAATACAGTAGTATTGTATAATAGTATACAATACAGTAGTATGAAATACAGCAGTATTGTATAATAGTATACAATACAGTAGTATTCAATACAGTAGTATTGTATAATAGTATACTATACAGTAGTATTGTATAATAGTATACAATATAGTAGTATTGCATAATAGTATACAATACAGTAGTATTGTATAATAGTATACAGTACAGTAGTATACAATACAGTAATATTGTATAATAGTATACAGTACAGAAGTATACAATACAGTAGTATTGTATAATAGTATACAGTACAGTAGTATTGCATAATAGTATAGAATATAGTAGTATTGTATAATACAGTAGTATTGTATAATAATATACAATACAGTAGTATTGTATAATAGTATACAGTACAGTAGTATATAATACAGTAATATTGTATAATAGTATACAGTACAGAAGTATGCAATACAGTAGTATTGTATAATAGTATACAATACAGTAGTATACAATATAGTAGTATTGTATAATAGTATACAATACAGTAGTATAATAGTTTTGTCTAATTTAGATGTGATATATTTCATTTTAACTGTACAATAGTATAACTTAGTTTACTACACTCGCAGACAAATTACAGATATTAGCTATCTTATGATTAACAAAAACTAAACGCACGCAACTTAAAGCTAAGACGCACGCATCCCACGATGTCCCTGCGATATCCCTCGTCGTCCATCGGTGGCCCGCTGGGGGCCCAATAGTTTACTTATATCAACTACTTGTACCTACAGTTTAGTTTAGATCGCGAAATAAAGAATGAACAGAAATTCTCACGATCTAAACTGAACTGTAGGTTGCGTAGTTCTTAGCTTGATATCGTTTCACAAACATTAAAGTTTATTCTTTACCGTTTTACAATTTAGCTAGATAACGTTTTACAAACTTTAATGTTTGAAACGATATCAATTACCAGGTCTCACCACGAGGAGGTGACTACGCACGAGACCCGCCCGGGGCCCTAATCCCAACCACCCTCCATTACATGCAAACAACTCGGCATTCTTAATGAATGCAGAGATTTTATTCTACTTGGCTCGGAGTTACGTAAAATGGAGACAGACGTTCAATAGTTCAATCTCAAAACTTAAGTCTACATCTTAACTCTAAAGCGCATGTATGAGATTGAACTATGGAACTCTGTCTCCCGAACAACGATCGCGTCAACAATCATACAATACATACAATCATATAATCATACATTACATACATTACGTACAATCATATGTTACATCCATTATATACAATCGTAAATTACATACATTACGTACAATCATACTTTGCATACAATCATACATTGCATACAATCATACATTACATACGAATGCAAATCATACAATATGTCGCAATCACTCACAACCTTTCATACTAACCACACACTCATCTAACATGAAGGTTACACAATAATTGTACAATAATTCGCAGCCCTATCAGCGCATTTTGTATCAAAGACACGTTTATTAAACTTTGAACGAAATTAGGGAAACGAAACTATTGACACGCTTCAATATCGTGCCTTGTAAGAGATATAACGCGAAATGAAATCGCGATTTGTCAGTGTGCCAAATCGGGTTCCGAGCACTTAGAGGCAAGTAGCTTTGCGCTACCCCCAACGACACAGTGGGGTTCCGAAGAACCGCTGAGCCGGATTACAAAGGACGCTAGACTACAAGAACCTACC
>NW_025110075.1:141090-152672 GCF_011392965.1 Frieseomelitta varia
ATTGTTAAAAATAAATTATTAGAAATATTTAAACAATTAGAATATTCAGAAATATTATTATTAAAACTCACTCCTAAATTTTAGTCGATGTGCACACGACGAAAGTTCAATTGATAATGAGTCTCCGTACTGCTGAAGGTTAATTTATTGTTCCGATCGTCAGTGACCCGGAACTGTTGATAATTTTTTTTTAGTACTTCAAAACGTTTCTCTGTGTACTAATCAATAGTTTTTAGATTTCTATCGCACTTTCATAAATATATTACAATGTCAAATATAATAATTTATTAATTTTTTGATCTATAACTGGCTAAAACTAAATTTACACTTTCATGATATTAATTTCTAAGTTATAACTGCATTAATGTATATTAAATAGAAATTTATTGTAGAGAAATTTACGTAGAGAAAATTTATGTAGTCAAAAATCGAGTTACTGATTCAATTGTTATGAGTTAAATCACTGATTCAATTGTTATAAGTAAATAGTTAAAATTGTTAATATACAAAAATATCATCGAAATGCATTATTTTACAGTTTGAATAATTCATTTGAAACAATTAAATTATTTCTACAATATTTCTACATTATTTAATAATTTTCACAAATTTTATGTTACGATTAAACAATTAAATTAATCATTTCATTCAATAAGTGAAAGTCATTTCTCTTAAATACATTGTTCAAGATTCTTATAAATTATTAGTTAAAAATTTTAAATAGTAACATTAGAAACACTACAGACGAGAATTTATTGTTTAATTGTTACAAATAAATCATTAGAAATATTAGGTAATGTTTAAACAATTAGAATATTCAGAAATATTATTTAAAACTCACTCCGAAATTTTGGTCGATGTGCACACGAGGGAAGTTCGATTGATAATGAGCCTTTGTACCGCTTAAGGTTAATCCAATGTTTCGATCGTCAGTGACCCGGAACTGTTGATAATTTTTTTTTTAGTACTTCGAAAGTACTTTCTCTATTATACTAGTCAATGGTTTTTAGATTTCTAAGGCAAAATTACACTTTTATAAATATTTTTCAATGTCAAATGTAATAATTTATTAATTTTTTTATGTATAACTGGCCAAAACTAAATTTACACTTTCATGATATTAATTTCTAAGTTATAACTGCATTAATGTATATTAAAGAGAAATTTATTGTAGAGAAATTTACGTAGAGAAAATTTATGTAGTCAAAAATCGAGTTACTGATTCAATTGTTATGAGTTAAATCACTGATTCAATTGTTATAAGTAAATAGTTAAAATTGTTAATATACAAAAATATCATCGAAATGCATTATTTTACAGTTTGAATAATTCATTTGAAACAATTAAATTATTTCTACAATATTTCTAGACATTATTTAATAATTTTCACAACTTTTATGTTACGATTAAACAGTTAAATTAATCATTTCATTCAGTAAGTCAAAGTCATGTTTTTTAAGTTGTTCAAGATTCTTATAAATTATTAGTTAAAAATTTTAAATAACACTTATAAACATTAAAGAAGAGAATGTATTATTTAATTGTTGCAAGTAAATTATTAGAAATGTCAGATAATGTTTAAACAAGTAGAATATTTAGAAATATTATTTAAAAATTCACTCCGAAATTTTGGTCGATGTGCACACGACGAAAGTTCAATTGATAATGAGTCTCCGTACCGCTGAAGGTTAATCTGTTGTTCCGATCGTCAGTGACCCGGAACTATTGATAATTTTTCTTTAGTTTTTCGAAAGTTTTTAGATTTCTATCGCAAGGTTATACTTTCATAAATATCTTACAATGTCAAATGTAATAATTTATTAATTTTTTGATCTACAACTGACTAAAAATAAATTTACACTTTCTTGATATTAATTTTTAAGTTATAACTGCATTGTTGTATATTAAATAGAAATTTATGTAGAGAAAAGTTGTGTAGTAAAAAATCGAGTTGAGCAGTGATTGTCGCTTCAGAATAATATAATAATAATATAAGCGCAATAATAATAATAAGAATAATATAAGCGCAACATGTAAAAATTTTCCGCTCGTTTATTGTATCAGACAGCAAGAAATATATGTATTATGTAACTATCTTTTTTGTAAATAAAATAATTTAATTATTATAAATGAATTATTCAAACTATGAAATAATGCTTGAGAATTCAATCACTGATTCAATTGTTATAAGTAAATAGTTAAAATTGTTAGTATACAAAAATATCATCGAAATGCATTATTTTACAGTTTGAATGATCCATTTGAAACAATTAAATTATTTCTACAATATTTCTAGACATTATTCAATAATTTTCACAACTTTTACGTTACGATTAAACATTTAAATTAATCATTTCATTCAATAAGTCAAAGTCATTTCTCTTAAGTACATTGTTCAAGATTTTTATAAATTATTAGTTAAAAATTTTAAACAACGCTTAGAAACATTAAAGAAGAGAATGTATTGTTTAATTGTTGCAAGTAAATTATTAGGAATATCAGATAATGTTTAAACAAGTAGAATATTTAGAAATATTACTTAAAAATACACTTCGAAAGTTTAATCGATGTGCACACGATGAAGGTTCAACTTATTATGATCTTTCTCCTGTCGAACCTTCAGATAAGGTCAGTGATGCACAGGAGGTGGTAATTTTTGTCAACGCTTCCAAAACAACTTTTTCTATTCATCAATCAGTTTTACTGTTTTACTATTTCTCGTGTTATAAATTTTGCAGTTTTACTGTTTCATGGCCTTCATTAATTTAAGGCAACGATAAATACTGTAATTTCTATATTTTTTACAGAGTGAAACTACGTTTGCACGGTCAGTTTTTAACTTTAAGTTATTGTTGAGACATACTAAATGCTAATTTACAAGTCTGTGACATGCAATACTAATTCGTGTAAGAAAATAATTATATTACAGCCAGAAAATTAAATTGTGATCGTTTTCTTAAGTATAGCTATGCAAATAAGAAATCGTTCACGTTGAATTCAATAATTTTCGATGTAGATGTAACATTGCTCCACAGACGAATAAACTGTTAGTAATGAAAATGAAAATCGATCAATAATGGCATTAAGAACAGTCTTAAATTTCGAATATTTGATTTTGCAATGACAGTGTGTTATCAGTCCATTCACCGATACTGAAATCGAGCCTCGGAACAACGATTTGGCAATGGGATGAAATCAGAATAACGCGTCAACCAAGATGGAGGCAATTTGTAATACCGTTCGCCTCCGACTGTTGCGAAATTCATCGTTCCTGATGTAGGACTAACTGGAAAAAATGGTACAAAATTGTAGGTCGTTGGATTTGTATTGAAACCAGCTGTCGAAATGCGACTAAAAAGACGTATGGTCTGGTTTAGAAAAATCAAGTTGAACCTCGAAATATCGTTCACCATTGTATGAATGAGAAAATTGAGACATCTTTTCATACTGAACAGCTTTCGTATAAACATTTTTGTTCGTAGCTTCAACATATTCCGAGATATTTCACTGTACATCAGTTAGGCGAAACACATACCCACTTTGGCTGAATTGAAAATAATCGAAATCGGTCGTATTTGACCTGTTCTTAAATTGTGATTACCACCCGAAATGATTGAAACGACGTACATTCAATTCGTTATCAACTAGCCTCTTCTCAAAAAAAAAAAAAAAAAAAAACGAGAACTCGGTGTGTCAGTATTAGTTTAACTGCGGCGGCCTCATTCGAGTAAATATACAAATGCGAAAATGAGTACCTTGCGGAAACAGTGTGTAAATAATCGCCGATATTTTCCGTTATGTTTGCACATGCAAGTACACCGTTGTGAAAGAACGAAACGAAAATATATGAAAATTATTTTGCACGCAGGCGCCGCGAACACAGTGATAAAAAAAAGCACGGAGCTGAAAGCACCGAGAGAGGGAAGGGAATAAATAATGAAACGGCCTGATTACATTAATATAAAAAGAACGTAAGCACAAACCGTTAACACGAAATTCCCAATTTTTAAAAGCTACGCTCGCGACGAGTGGAAATTATATGGTTTTTTTTTTTATTTCTTTTTACGAATATCTGGAGCATAACTCCCATTAAAAATTATTCGCAATCGGGTCCTTGATGTTAAAAAAAAAAAAAAAAATGAATATAGACTACGTCTATAATTCAGAGCTCGAGAATGTTTAACATTATTATAATGCGTGTACAATGACGGACACTTTGTGCCGCGGATTCCCTAATTTCCTGGAAATTCCTCCGCAGCAACGGTGCAAATTGGCGAGGCGTGGATTTTCGAGTGTACGCGTGGCCGCTTGGTTTGGTTTCCGGGACCGCGGCGATCGGCATCGAATTTCCTCTGGCAAATTCTTGCGCCGTACTCGCGCGTCACGTGTTTCGACCGGCAGAGATATCTCTGGCACGCGAGTCGTTCCGTTCGTTGAACGCCCGCTTGCAAACGGATCCCACGCGTTTTACGAGGGAATTCGTTCGCCGCTTTTTACATCGCGGACAGACGTTCGTGTACGTGTACGTATCTCGTGGTCATTTCCACACGACCGCTCGACTCGCACGTCCGAGAGAGAGAGAGAGAGCGAAAGAGTTACAGTTGCTCTTTTCAATGGGGGAGGCAAAGAGGGATTGTTCGTCGACATTAATTAACCGTGAATCCCGAGCGTCACGATTAACGGGCAACTCTCGGGCGAAAACGCTTCAACGGAGATTCTTGAAAAATTTCGCTTAAACGCGTGGTAATCTCTTTTAATGGAATTGAAAACACGTTTCTCGAAAAAGTACGGATCTACTGGGAGAGAAGTTGTGGAGAAGGATTTTATTATTAATATAATTTATATTTATAATTATGTTGTGAATATATATGTATTAATTTAAATGCAACGATATAGATGTCAAAATTAATGGACGTATATATTTATTAATATTTATTAATTTGTATTTATTAATAATTAAAGATGTAATTACTAAATGTATATATATATATATATATATATATTATATTTTTAATTATTAATAAATATATACGTTTATTAATTTTGACATCTACATCATTATATTTAAATTAATACATACATAACGTAATTATAAATATAGATTATATTATAATAATAAAATATAGATATATTTTTCAACATTTTATAGGTTATGTAGTTATAGGTTATCTCCTTAGATCTAGTTAGTTTTGTAGGTTATCTCTTATAAATTAAGGGATAATAAGTGGACATAAGAATAAATAAATAAATAAATAAATAAATAAATATATATGTGTATTTAGTAATTATTAATTTATTAATTTTGACATCTGATGTCTTATTATCTCTTTATCCATATGGGATAACCTACAAAGCTAACTACTAACTAGAGCTAACCTACAAAGTGTTGAAAAATATATTTTGTTATAGATATATGTTATAATACGTATATGTCAATATAAATATAATGATATGGATGTCAAAATTGATAAACATATGTATTTATTAATTCTGATATCTGATGTCCAGTTATTATCCCTTAATTTATAAGAGATAACCTACAAAACTAACTAGATTTAACTTACAAAATGTTGAAAAACATATCTATAATTTATTATTAATATAATCTATATTATAATTATATTTATAAATGTACGCATTAATATAATACGTATTTATAGATATACTAGTATAATTATTACTAATTATACTAATATGTTATATTTATATTATAAATGTACGCATTAATATAATACGTATTTATATATATTTATATATATATATATATACATATTAATAAGTGTATATATATATATATATATATATATATATATATATATATATATATATATATATATATTTATTTATATATATATATATNATATATATATATATATATATATATATATATATATATATATATATATATATATATATATATATATATATATATATATATACTTATTAATATAATTATAAATGTAATGCCTAGTTATTATCTCTTTGTTTATAATTCCGTGGCAAAATATTTTGCATCTATATAAAATACTATATACAAATGTAATAATTTCAGTGCAAGAGGGAGCCAAGCCACGCGTTATCTCTCTCTATCAATAAAAATCATAGTATTCTACGATTTTTATAAAGAACTCAAATGTAGCTCACAAGATATATATATATATCTTGAGAGAGAGAGAGAGAGAAAGAGAAACAAAAATTAAGATTGATAAAATAAAATACTTTTAATTTTTGGAACACAGATTCAACTAAAATACACATACAAGTAAATTGTTTAATTCGATTTTTATATATTCAAACACGCACAAGAAAAAACAGAAAATTTTTCTAGAGACACTATTTCTGTGTTAACGAGTTAAGATTAAAAAAAAAAAAAAGAAAAAAAAATGTAACTATGGAATTTCTAACGAAACACAACTTTTATCATATCTCAGAACGTCAGCATTATATCGTATAACAGGTTAGGCTCTCGCACCGGACTCCTCAATCGCGTTTCACATTGTCCTGCCGCAACACGCAATTCGTACGAACTCTCCACGCTCCTCGTATTAGAATTTTGGCAAACGCGAGCGAATTTAAAACCAATTTGAGATCGTCGCACGAATGTCGAATAATTTTCGCGAGATAAGTAGAAGGGAACGTCCCCGCCACGGTTTGCAAGCTTAATTGCCGTGTATCTCCAGCCGAAAGGTTATCACTTCCGGCCGGATTACGCGTGTCCGTGTGACATCTCGCTGCGGAGCGTACGAATTAATTTCGTCGGCAAATATTTGAGCCGAAGGAATTAATATCCCGTGGGCCGGGGCCCTGTTTATTAATTACGATCCTCCAATGTTAGTTCCCTCCAAATATGAAACGCGCAGCGGCACGCGAAAGTAGCTCGGTTTCGGCAATTACCGCCCGACGTTCCACGATTAATCGCCGGGTTCTTGCAACTCGACGAGCCGCCTAGCGATATATATACGTACGTACATATCGCGACCGGTAGATAGTCGTCGGCTAGATACGGCGAAAAGCGGCCCGTGTTGTAATTGCTCTCGAAACGATGTGGAACGCGAGATCACTCCTTGGGCAGTGGTTTATCGAGTTCCTAGCCGACGCGATAATCCCCGCGCGCGTTCGCGACGAGTTACTCTCTTTCTTTTTCTTTTTCGCCCCCCCCCCTTTTTTTTTCTTTTTTTTAACGTACTGCCGTACATAGTTTCCACCGTGCTCTGGTGCGGAGGCTCTTTAATCCTGGCCGGACTCGCGTGTCGTGCCACGCTTAACAAGCGTCATAATTCACGGAAGAATTTCCCGCGTAAATAACAGTCCCCCATGGTTGGAGCTCCGGCCGCGTTGTTTATAAAACATTTTACATACATTACGCGCGCTGGAGGGGGGAGGGAAGGGGGAGGGGGTGATACTTTCTTTTGCTTGAAAAAAAAAAAAAAAAAGAAAAAAGAGGGAACATATCCTGTCTCACTCCAGGCGTAATAAAATTGAAATTTGTGCTTTCTGTTCGCCGCTTCCCGTCCGTCGTGCACCGTTTAACGCGCGCGGTTGTTTTTGACACGAGTTTAATTATTTTTATCGCGGCCCGGCGATGTTTAAGTGGGTCCTGCACGGACGTTTTCCCAACAGCCTATACTCGAGGAGGCCCACACTTCGCGTTTCCCCAGCCACATTTCTCCCTCCCCAGAACTTGTTGTTTCGCCGAGCGACTCGAAATTATATATACTGGGAGGCCGTGGTGTTATCGTTTCGACGTACGAACTCGCGCGATTTCCGTTTTCATAAAGAGCATGCCGAACGCGTCACGTACGTTCCACTTTACCGCGAGTTCAGCCTTCCGCTGGACGGCTGGGACACGCGACGCGACAGAGGGCACCTTTATTAGAAATGAAATATGATTCACGGTGGTTATTACATTTAAATGAGAGTTTATCGCGAAATTGAAGTCGTGTGAAATTTTTCGAAATTAAAATAATAGCGAAAATGAACAGGTTGGTGTGAAGGTTTATGTATACACAGGGTGTTCGCGTTATTTTTATCCAGCGGTAATGGTAGAGAAGGAAAAATGGGCAAAGTTGTATCGTTTACTATGTCCAATACAGCGGTGTTGCGATATTTTTCATGAAATTAAGGTGATCTTTAATTTTTTATATGCCATTCTTTTTTTGTTTTTTTTCGTTTATCGTGTCAATACGAATTCAATCACACGGTGAATGATGTAGTGGTTTCGATATTATGTGTATAATAAATTTATAAAACATATGTTAATGATATGTTAATTTCAAGTTAATATTTATTTAATATGTATATTTGTATAATATTATACAATTACTCAGTTTCACTAGAGACTCGAGGTTGTGTCGAATAGAAAGAACGCGGATGACTTCAAGAAACAGTAATATCTTGAAGAGTGAGACAAAGAAGGAAATGATTTTTGCGTTATTACACAAAGAGAAATGAGAATACTTGAGAATATACTTGTTAGAAAGTGGAACTTTCGAGACTTGTTAAATCTAAAAAAATTTTCTAATTCTCTTCATTCTATTTGGCATCTTTTTTTTTCCTTTTTTCAATAGACTGTGTATCATAACTGTTAATGGGAAGTATAATATCTAATCCAGGAAGAGATATATATATGAAAGAAATTTCGATATTTTTGTAATATGTCTAACCTTTCGACTGGAATTATCATTGTATTTCATTAATTTCATCGCTGTCGACATTCAGAAATTAACGTAAATTGAAAGAAATATCGAAACGAGAATTGAGCTTTTTTAAATGCCCCTAAAAACGCTCGCCTTCGTAACCTTTAAATTGCCGAATCGATGCCGACGGTATTTATTTACGCATTTACCCGACTCCATCCTCGATCCTCGACAGATCTAACGAAATGTGCCGCAAACGGAAATTAAACCTTCCGAGGAGAGGCGCTCGTTGATGCGCTCACGGAACCACGTGCACTCTGTAGAAATAATTTAATCTTGGTCCGCGAAAGCTATTTGCAAATTAATATTCAGCTTGCGGGAGTATGCGATGAACAAAATTTAACGCGCAACGTTCGCGTGTGTACTACGATTAACCGGCACATTTCTCCGACCGTTCCTCGGCAATCGTGGCGAATCATGTTTCGCGCAGACAAAGATGTTGCCGCTGCAACGATGAATTTACATGTACACTCGATGCTCTCGAAATCGCGGTACAATCGATCAGGCTGTGATTCTACAATGAACGTTACACGTTTCTACAAAATACACTTCGTTTTCGAGTTTAGAAATTTATCGGTTACACTTGAATTTGGCTAATTCTAGATAGAAGAGAATAATTAACAGAAGGTTAAGTTTAGGTTGGATGTAGGTTAGGTTTAGAAGTTTATCAAAAATATCTGCTTGAATTTAGTTAATTCTAGGCAGGAGAGAACTTTAGATAGGAGAGAATAATTGACAGAAAGTTAAGTTTAAGTTAGGTTTAGGTTAAGTTTAGGGGTTGTCAAAGATATCTACTTGAATTTGGCTAATTCGAGATAGAAGAGAATAATTAACAGAAGGTTAAGTTTAGGTTAGATATAGGTTAGGTTTAGAAGTTTATCAAAAATACCTCAAAAATATCTGCTTGAATTTAGTTAATTCTAGGCAGGAGAGAACTTTAGATAGGAGAACTTTAGATAGGAATAATTAACAGAAAGTTAAGTTTAAGTTAGGTTTAGGTTAAGTTTAGGAGTTGTCAAACATATCTACTTGAATTTGGCTAATTCTAGATAAAAGAGAATAATTAACAAAAGCTTATGTTTAGGTTAGATGTAGATTAGGTTTAGGAGTTCATCAGAAACACCTCAAAAATATCTACTTAAATCTAATTAATTCTAGACAGAAAAGAACTTTAGATAGGAGAGAGTAATTAAGAATGTTGAGTTTAAATTAGGTTTAATTTAAGCTTAGGGGTTGTCAAAAATGCCTACTTGAAGTTAGCTAATTCTAGATAGAAAAGAATAATTAAGAGAATAATTAACAGAAGGTTAAGTTTAGGTTAGGCTTAGTGGTTACACTAGGTTAGGTTTAAAGGTTACGTAACACAACTTCACACATAAAAACGAAAGATTAGGTTTAGGTTAGGTTCGATAGGAGAGAATAATTAGCAAAAGGTTATTTCACGTGTGAAAATGAGAAGTGTAGAGTAAGATGTTTTTAATAGAATGTTTCGTTTTTTGAAAATTTACTTTTTAAAAGGCAACTTCTAACGAAACAGTCTATTTTCTTAAAAATGAAAGCTAGAAATAAACAAAATTTTACTTATTTTTTGCTCTCCTATTTTTTAAATTCGATTTTCTCGAGAACGTCACATGAAAAAGTTTTACTCTCTTTCTCTTTCGACTTATTTTCACACGTAGAGTCATATTTATTATATCTATAATATTTTATATATTCCACATCCACATATTTTATTCTACATAAGACCTCCTGGCTTTTCAAACTCGGTTTTCTCAAAAAAAAAAAAAAAAAAACGAAGCGTCATACGAAAAAATTTTATTCCTTCTATTTTCGACTTACAGTCACACCCTATATTTATAATATTTCATACATTTGACATCCGCATATTTCATTTTTGTCAATAAATAATTAATACATTATTTTTCAATTAAAATAATTAAAACATTTTTATCAATAAATTTCGTTATTACACGTTATGTATCGTTGATCAGTCATTTTGTCAAGTTGTTTCGTCCGACTTTTTTCTTCCACTTGTACGTCAACCTCGGCAGACATTCCGACAGTTGAAACGCTGCCCTATGTATTTTCTTCCGGTCGCGTGGGAACGCGCGTCGTTGGAAATCAAACAGAAGCCGAGTGACGAATTACACGATTATCTATTTATTCAGCGAGCTGACCGCGAGTTTGCGATGACGCGGTTCCCGACGCCGGTCCCTTTCAACGTACGGATGGATATCGCCCGAGACGAAAACAGGTAATTTGGCCGAAGGGCGTGAGGCGCTTTGACGATAAGCAAACGCGTCGAGTTTCGCGTATGCTCACGTATCGGTTTCCAATCAAGTGTATCTGCTTGCCGTCGGATTCGATCAAAGGTCACGCAATTAATCCGACATGCTGTTCCGAAACCTTGTGAAATCTGCCGAGGATAATCCAAAGTTTGATATACATGCATATATATATATATATATATATATATATATATACGTGTATCTCTTCGCTTTGATACGCCTGTCAATGTCCTAATGAATGTCTGGTCGGGCCTTCAGCCGCTTCGTGCCGAGTTGCTCCGTTGACGGCTTCTTGATTCCCGTTCGCGTGCAGCTTGTTGTTGAAGAACGGAGCCAGTAATTCCACTGGCAGGGGGAAGATGATGGTCGAGTTCTTCTCCGCGGATATATTGCTCAGCGTTTGTAGATATCGCAGCTGTCGGAAACAGAACGGTACCCTTAATCGCCAAGTTTTCGTTGTTTTTCTCAGAGACCGAATCCGGTATTACGGATACCGGAAAAATACCGGTAATTTTAGGTTACTATTCCGATACCGGTTTGATGAAACCGAAATATTGCGAATACCGGTGTAACGATGTTAAGTGGGTAGATGTGTTTC